>NC_061520.1:24997500-25262500 GCF_022379125.1 Scophthalmus maximus | reverse complement strand
TCCGTGGCAGAAAAGCACCGGCCGGGCAGAGTGCTTCATTCCATCCAAACAGGAGTGTGCCTGGGTTTTGTTTCTATGACGATAGTATCTTGACATATGATCACATGTATTGTTTGACGGACTAACTTCACTCCCTTGCTTGCTTATGGTAAATGGACTGTATTTATGTGGATCTGTTCTAGTCATATTGACAATTCAAAGTGCTTTACAGCACAATTGACCCATTCACACACATTCATACGGCACTGTTATATGGCGTTTTTTAATTTCTTTATCACATTCATACACTGCAGGATGAGCCGCCAATTCCATTGACAACACTAGCACATTAGTGAAATTTTCAAACCTGCAGAAAAGGCAAAGCACTCTGAAAAACTCTCTCCTCTTGGTGAACAATTGAACGAAGACGCTGGCGCTCGGGAAAAATAAATGCTTTATGGAAGGAAAATGTTCAGGCGGTGAAGTGTATCCAACTCTTGATGGCAAACTAGATTCTACTTGATTTAAGGCATAATGTTGAAATAAGTTGGTCGAAGTTGATACTATTTCGGTTGCGCGCTAAAAAAATATATCATGTCAAATTCAAGGTAGAAGATGAGATATGATTTTGCAAAGCGAGATTACAGCTTGTAACTTTATATAGTGTGTGTTTCCAGAGATTAAATGGAGCCAGGACTAGATTCCACCCATGACAGAGTTATGGAGACACATAAATCCTGTACCATGGCCGATTTGACAGTTGTCATACATCTGAAGATATTAGAGCTGCAACAGTAAATCGATGAATCGATTAGTAATCGACTACTGAATGAAACGCCAACTATTTTGATAATCGAAATTTTGATTAAAAAAAAGGTCAAAATTCTTTTTAAATGTGAATATTTTCTGGTTTCTTTGCTCCTCTGTGACAGTAAACTAAATAGCTTTGGTGTGTGAACAAAACAAAACGTCATCCCGGTGGTTTTGGGAAAAACATTTCTCAGCATTTAATGACAATTTATGGACCAAACAACTAATCGATTACGCGATGATGAAAATCACCGTTGCTTGCAGCCCAAGACGATACAGATGCAGAATGACTTGCAGGTTTGTCCAGTTTAAAATCTGAACGTTAAAGCCCGTTGAGTTATGCGTTGAACAGCATGCAGCGAGAATATTCACGTCTTTCAGTAAATCTGTTCGATGAGCCTTAAAGGGCACATGTCCCTCGGCTGCTCATCGCTCTCCACCGACGACACATGGCCGCCTGAATCGAAACTCAAGTCACTAATGCTTCCCCGCGGAGCGACTTCTGGGTCTGCACCACCTGCTTGAACTCAACCATCCAACCCTACATGCTCCCTCTCTGTCAGTACAGTCCAGTTCCTTGATGTTGGGGACAAGCTGCCAATCAGAGCGGGGCCATCCATCGTCCAGCTATCGTCGAGAGCCTCCCGAAAATCTTAACATCGCTTACTGGTCCGTTCGCTCGCTCGCTCGTCTGTTCGTCCGCCAGCAGGATTTACGTAAAGGCGCAAGGGAAAGAAGACGGAAAGAGCAGGAAGCAGCAGGCAAAGGATCTGTGGCCAATGAGCGAACATGCAGACAAGACATAAAAGACATTTCTCCAGACAGACTAATCTGTGTGTGTGTGTGTGTGTGTGTGTGTGTGCATTGAAAATGCAGTATTACAGTGTTTTGACATATTTTGATATGCACGCTCTCGGTTTCCAGTTATTGCAGAGCAGGTGAAAGCAGTGACAGCGAAAAGGACAAAGGCTTTTGAACCCACGGCGAAGTACAGTACACTGTAGTATTGTGTTTGATCCATGGGGACAGTACTGGACACTGCTGCCCCGTGGAACCTGACCACAGACCTCAACAAAGAGGCTCAGTCATCATTCCTCAAACTCCGTAAAAATCACAGCTGCCGGATCTCACTGCCACATATAAAACTGCTGTTTACTGTGAGTCATTTACTTTGGCTTGAAAAAGTGAGAAGTCTGCTGGTTCATTCTCTCTCGCACACACACACACACACACACACACACACACACACGGGCGCATGCCGTCAACGCTCACAGACTAACGGTGTGTCAGTACCTCTGTCAGTGCAGCTCTTGGCTCCAGGTGTAGACTCTGTTGTATCTCCATCAATCCTTCAGCGTCCGGAGCAGTGAGGGGAAAAACAAAACGCAAAGACTGAGCAACTGTCAGTCAAATCCACCACTGTCAGAGTGTAGAGGAGCACCAGACTCCGTCCCGTCTCTTTCAATCTCTCTTCTTCCTCCTCCTCACACACACTCACTCTCTCTCTCTCGATCCCTTTCTCTCTCTCCCTGTGTCCTCTCGCTGCTCTCACACCGCTCTCTCTCTCTCTCTGTCTCTCTGTCTCTCTCACACACACACACACACACACTGATTCTCCATCTGTCACCACCCCCTCTTCTTCAACCCCTCCCACCTCATACATTATTAATGAAACTCACACACACACACACACACACACACACACACACACACACACACGCCAGCCAGCTCCACTGCTGTCAAACACAATCACGCGCACACACTGCAAGCAACGCACAACTGTCCCACACACGCACATGCCAAGTCCAATACTGTGGAAAGACCTCCTTATGATCTTAATCTCGTGAATGTGTGAGATCACAGAGACGGTCCTGGATGATCCCAGAGGACGCGGAGGACCAGGATGTGTTCTTTTTGCTCCCCGTGGTAGAGCAGACAAGAACCAGGAGTAAAACTTCCTTAACCAAAATGACACACAACAACCAAAGATGTTTTTTTTGTAATGAAATGTACGAAACACAAGTACACAATAAGCCCTGGATCACAGCCAGTCCAGTGAAAAGGTTCCCCCCCCCCGTTTGGTGAAACAATCGCAGCTACTGTGGCGACACGATGACAGAGAGAAATCAAAATTATAGCCACGGTCTTAAGGCTACAAGGCCCAAAAAAGTTCATGGAAATGCGTCAAAAGGAGCTCCATCATTACATTACTTCAACCAATTCTCCGTCTCCGAGCTGTTGTGTCAGGTTAATGTTCTCCATGTGGTCTCCATTGATGTTGACCAGGATGATTTGGGTGGTGCCATTCGACAGCCCCGGGTCCAGGCAGGTCACTGGAGTGACTCCCACTACTTCGCCTTTGTAGCCGGGGTTTTTTTCTCCCCAGAAAGTCAGCCACATCTAAAATCTATCTGTAAGGTATGGGATTTAGGTGCAGAAGGATGTTTATTTAGTGAGTCAATCAACAAAAAATGAATCAGTGATAATTTCAGAAATTATGTTAATTCCAAAACCTGACGGATGAATCGGTCGGCCGATGAAAATCGGTCAATATGAGCCTTTCACAGACATATTAGACAGTTTATGGTTAAACTGTACAATATCAAGCCTCAATTACATTTCTTTGACATAAAGGTTGGATAACAACATCTTAGGAATCATTGCCAATATTTTTTAAACGTGTATATATATCAGCTGATATATCGCTAGAAGATTTTACTCCCTAGTCCGCATCGTCCCTAAAAAGTCAAACACACTTAACAAGCAGCTGTTCTCTGTTTCATGACGTGGTAGAAGTGCTTAGAGTGTCTTTATACGGTCTTTGGTCTTCTGTCTTACAATGAAGACTAACAGTGAAATAGAAATATGAATTCTTCTTCCCTCGGTCTCCTCACATGTACATTTAACCCAGTAGAGGTTGAACACACGTCGGTCAAGCATGAACACATTCACATGCGAAGCACACACGGGTCACAGGGAAGACGGGGCGCCGTCCATGCATATGAATGCAGAGTATGCATGCACACACTAAATTCTCACACACACACACACACACACACACACACACACACCCACCCACACACATGCAAACACACAGTTGATCATGCATGTAGTGCAGAAAAAGGAAGCTCCCCTCAGCTGGAGGCTATTTGAGTTTTCTCATGGACGAGACGCGGCTGGAAGAAAGGTCAGACAGAATGTGTGTGTGTGTGTGTGTGTGTGTGTGTGTGTGTGTGTGTGTGTGTGTGTGTGTGTATCATATGCAAGGAACAGTTCTGCATGTCAGTGTATAATTCAATTTGCTGGCTCACCCAGAGTCAGAGGAGGTCGAAGTTGCATCGTTAGATATGAAGTCAGGTATTATACGGGTTTTTGTCCAGAGTGCAAACCTGGCAACCCGACGGTGAGGACAGGACCTTCAAGAGGATGGGGCATGGAGCTGTCAATCAATAAATAGCTCCAGTCAGGACCTCACAGTGGCCCAGAGGCTGATATGAACCACTTACACAGTTCGGCTCTGACTGTACTATGGCGGTTTTATCAAGTAATGAAAAATGATTGCCAAAAACAAAACTAAGAAAAAGAACAAAATTCTAAATGAATACACATAAATACACAAAGATGTACTGTAAAATATTACGGGTGTATTCTTTCAATTTTTGCGTTCCATTCTCGTGCGAGTGCTCCTACAGCTAGTTCACTACTGTCGATGGTACTAAATAATGTCACTGTGTCATTGCTCCTACAAGAACAGCTCAAGTAAACGGAGAGAACCTTGGAATTGTTCATATTAAATATATTGGAATTACTTAAGATCCAAATTTGACTTTCAAGAAATAAAGGGGTTACAAAGTAGAAGAAAGGGGAAGAGAAAAGAAGGAAAGTCCAGGGAGGCAGATAAAAAAAGGTCGACAGGAGGAAGGGGGTTGGACGCAGGAGGATTAGGGGCCTTCGGGGCATGTTTAAGACGACCCCCCCCCTGCTGCGGCGTCTACACTGACCTGAGGCCTGGTGAGACACAGAATTAATTTTTTATGTATCTATTTGTGCACTTTGCAGTGTGTGTGTGTGTGTGTGTGTGTGTGTGTGTGTGTGTAGGCTTGACATCCAGATAGTGGCCAAGCATTTTCAGCTCCCCTCTCTGTCCAGCCACACCCCCAAACAAATCAATAACCCTAAGCCCCCACCACCCACCCACACACCCACCCACCGCCGCAAGCTATGACATGCAAATGACCCTCGCATATCATTAAAAACATATGCCCCCTCCCTTGAGATGTGCGCCAAGACATTCGCTCACTCAAACACACACACACACACACACACACACACACACTTCACAAACAAAAGCAAAGACAACGTCAAATCGTGCTCAGATGGACTCCAGTCAGTTGACCTCTGCTCAGACCTGCTACAGACAAACAACAATTAAAAGTGTACTCAAGCCCCCCCCCCCTCACAAACACACACACAAACACACACACTCCATGTAAATTCTGCGATTGAGTAGCATTATGATTTTTTGGCAGAAACTATGACAACAGGACCTGAGCCAAACCGACACTCAAGCCACCGAGGAACCTTCATCCCCGCGTACGTGTCACGTGACCAAAGCTCTATATCTTCATCACATAACGAATACTGAGACACACGCGTATCCATGACGAAGGAGAACTCTCTGTCCGCTGACGAACACTCAGAGATGCAGTTAAAAGCTCAGTTGACACTCAAGTCCCAAAGATAAAATCAAGTTCTGACCCACCGAAATCATGAGACAATCAAAATAAAGACGGCAAAGGGCCACAAACTTGAACATTGAATTATAACAGTAGTCCTACTCATACTAAGGCATATTAATATTTATGCCTTCAACTAAGCTACCTGTATGTAAAAAAAAAAACATAATTTATGTATCACCTATTGGCCTATCTTTCGTGCATATCATTAAATTATAAATATCTGTTAGCACGCAGCAAAGTGAAATACGAGAGAAAACTCTGTAGCTTTACAGTGATGTCACACTGGAATATGAACACTACAGAGTGGTGGAGTAGGAAGTATTCATATTGCTAAACAATAACTGGCCGCATCGCAGTGTGGGCCACAGGGGGCCCTGCGTTAATTAACTCTGTCTTTGACCCCAACACACACACAACCCCCCACCCCCCCACCCCCACACACACACACACACACACACACACACTACAGCCACGTCCTGTGGTTATTGAACTGGGTGCGGGGGACAGATCTGACCCTGGGCACTGACAGTTTGGTTTTCTAATCAGATGACGACAACAACAGTACACACACACACACACACACACAGAATCCCACTGTAGAATGCGCTGCTGTACGATTCTTTCAATACTAGTGACTGCAGGGTCACACACAAGTCTAGACTGTGTAATATGATGCTGATCCACACTAAGCAGATACAGCATGTGGGCTACTGTCAACGAGGCTTTGTGGACAGAGTCAAACAACATGGAGGAGGAACAGACTGTGACCATTGTCCCGCTCAGATATCACACACAAACTAAAAGGATGACACCAGTGGTCTGGGACCTTTCTCCTGTCAAGGGCCATTTCAAATGCTATAATGTCCTAAGGGGGTCGTAGTAAATTAGTAAAACGATGCCATGCATGGCTTGCAAACATAGAAGTTGCCTATCCCCCGCAGTCAAATGTCCAATTATGTATGTTGTTTTATCACAGGCCAGAGAGAAACAGTGTTGCAGTGTTTTATTTTGTTCCGTATCATTAATCTGCTCTATCTTCGACACAAACTGACACTATGTCTGGTGCCAGCAGCTCCGCGGCAGCAACAAGGCCCCTTCACAAATCCTCCTTCTGAATGAGGTTCCAACTTCTTGGCTATTATTCTTAGCTCACTCACACATAAAACCTTCCCGCAAAACATGGTCTCTGTCAGAGTGTCTCGTGAAAGCTGCTTCGGTTCCCCAAACTCTGCCAAAGAGCCTTCATTTCATTCCGGAGCGCTTGTCCTGACAATGTGTCCTTGAGTCGGGCCACTCACAAATGCTATCAACTGATAGGCGAGTAGTACAATATAATAGTAGTTGGAAAGGTTTAGTTTTTTTTAAAGTGTGTCAGTATGACAGCAGAGATATTTCAACCAGAACGACAATACCTCAGAGACACAAACTTTGACACAGATGCATGGTCACACGTGGGCATGCCCCTTGACCGGTATCAGGTAGCTCACTAATTGAGCTCTTTAAAAATTGACGGTGACCGGGACGAAGGGAGAGAGGGGAGGAGCAGGAGGACGACGGGGACATGAGATCGCTTTGGTATCAACAGACAAAAACACACAGATGTTGATTACAGGGGGGGGGGGGACACAAGGGTGAATGTGAGAGAAAAAGGAAAAAAAAATGCAGATGTTTTTCCTTTTTAACACTAATGCAGTGTAGGACACACTGAACCTTCTCACAATTCTCTGTTGTTTGTTTCACTCTGATCCAGCGCCCACTCGCTTTATCAGAACAAAGCTTTTAGGATGGGAGCCAACAATGTGTTTGTTTGGATGCTTGCTTGTGTGCAGGCGTGTGTGTGTGTGTGTGTGTGTGTGTGTGTGTCTGTTATTGATGTTTGGAACATCCAGAATCCAGATGAAATCGATTATCTTCATTTGCTCTAAATGTTTTCAAAAGAACTACACACTCTCCCGTTTTTGAGAAAAAATCATTGAGAAAGCTGCTTTCGATCGGGTGGACAACTTCTTAGCACGAAACAACTGCTTTGATGTCTTCCAGTCGGGTCTTTCACCGCATGAGCCCTGGTGAAAATTACCAAATCAACCGTTTTATAAAATAGCGCCTCTACCGTTGACGGGAGGTACGCCAAATAGTTTTTCGCCTCAGAGCATCGTTTGTCTGCATTTGTCTTCACCAACGCAAGGTTGATGAGCTTATAAAGGTTGGGGTTAGGTTGAGATGGCAGGATTACTTTACAGAATATAAGCAAATCCAAAATTGATGGACTTGCCAGGTATACCGCTGACCTCTAGCGGCCGTGTACATAAAGACCTCCAGAGGTCTGCAGTCTTTAAAACGACCACATAGGTCGTAATACGCTGCTTGAATAGGTGGTGCAGGACAGTCTCACATAAACACACACTGTGGTCAACTGTGTGAAATGCAGCACTGAGATTCTGAGATCACTTGTCCATCAGGAAATCTGAGTTTGTCTTTCTGGCACGGCACTAAAGTCATTTTAAATCCTGCTCTCTACTATTTTGTCTCCATGGGTAGGTACACACCTGGCCTCCCATAAGCTGAGATAATGGAAAACAATGGAATATGTTGCCATAGTTATGCAGATGACACACAAATTTATCAACAGGGGGACTATAACCCCACATAAATTTTGAGCAAGTGCAAACCAAGTGCTTTATTTCCTATTATTTAATCTTATTATTTATGTATTCTTTAATTCTGTATTTGACTCTTTTGTTTATTTCTTACAATTCTTTTTAGTGTTCTCCACACGACACGACTACAGGGGGATACTACAGATTCCACTGCTACTATTGACCGCTTCGATGGCTCAGCAGGACACAAATAAATCTGAGTGTTGAGAAAAGCTGTGGTTTGCTTGGTTGTATTGCTGTAAAGGAACGTTTCTGCAGCAGACATCGAACTGTTAGCCATGTTTCTTCGCCCGTACTACATTCACAGGGAATTATGTCATCTTGCTTGTGTTTGTATTTTCTCCTCCAGCAGTAATATCATCCACTCTGTTACTGTGAGACTCCAGACTCTGAACTTGAGGGCTTTCTACGTGATCTAGGGGGACTTAAATCATGTGAAAGTGGACACGACTCTACCCACCTTAACTCAGTTTGTGGATTGCACCACTATAGAGGAGAAAGTGACCTGGACATTCTCAATGCTAATGTTAAAGAGGTTTACAGCACCATCGCTACATCCACATATGGAAGATCCAACCACAAACTGGTCCACCGTCAGCCAAGGTGCAGACCATTGGGCATGCGTCAACCTGCCCCCATCGGGAGAGTGAGGTGGTGGTCTGAGGAGACATTCACTACTGTGACACTGCTTTCAATGCACCAACCGAGATGGTTTTCTCATGCCAAATAGAGATAACATATATGGGGGGCGGTCGAAATTTTCTTCCTATCTACTATTCCTATCTACTATTCCTTGACCTCAGTGGAAAACGAAATGAGATCAAGGAAAGGTGTAAAGGAGGATTGATGGGACTTAGGAAAAGCCGACAGCGCTGCTCAGAGAATCCGACTCGACTATTACTAAACTACGCCATCACGCGACAACAGATGTTATTGACGTGGGTCTGCCCTGGTGAAACCACAAATTTTCCGAAGATGGACTACAAAAACCTCAGCGGCTCCATCAGCATGTTTCAGTGTGTTTCACCACTGTGTGACGTGAAATGTAAATTATTCATATGCAACGGTAACTTACATGATGACGTGCATCTCTTCTGAATCATATTCATACTCTTCTACTTCTTCTACTTCTACTTCCATGGCACGTCACGTTAAATATCGCTGCCGCAATGAATTGTGGAGCGTCTATATCTCTTATCCTTACGCATAGGAAGGTCCAGTGTACCCTATGCTTAAGTAGATAGGAAAGGAAGATTTGAAGCTCCTTTTCCATGCATTTAGAGAATCCGATCAGCCCTTATCATGGCTGCTGATCAAATACTTCCGAGTGACTTCAAGATTTAGGAAACTTCCTAAGCCAATTTGACAATTCAACCTCACCCATGGAGTGACAAACTGTTTGACAGAGTTCTGCGTGGACCCCTCTCTTCCAGTCAAAATGGTAAGCTGTTTTCAAAACAAAAATCCCTTGGTTACCATGTCCAGCAAAGCACTGCTGGATGAGAGGAAGAAGTTGTTCAGGGCCAGGGGACATAGAGGCAGTAAGGATGCAGAAGCAGCTCTCTGTCAACATCGGAGAGGGAAAGCAAATAACCAAGAGTCAAGACTGCAACAGAAGGACACAAGAGAAGTATGGAGAGGTATGACGATCATCACTGGTTATAAGACCAGCGGTCAGATGGTAGATGGGAACATCGCCAGAGCCAACACCCTGAACCATTTCTTTAGTAGGTTAAACATGCAGCTTCACACTGACCACTTAAAATAAAAACCTCAGAGCAACAACAACACCGGGCAAAGAGGATGCTGTGTAGACTCCACTTGGCAAAGGCTGCTTGGTCTTGACATTTAACAATAAGCCCAAGGGTGGTCAAGGGCTGCTACAAGCAGTTATGTTAAGTTTAAATCTAGTGAAGGTCCCTGTGTTGTGGTAATGGGAAGTCATATCCCAGAACTGCCAGCCAATACAGGACCTGAAGTGTTTACATTAAACATTATAAGGGCTTTAAAAAGACTGGTCCTGGATATCATCTTTCCACTGGTCATTTGGTTAATTTGACCCTGTCCGAGTTGCCTACCAACTAGATATTGGGGTGGACAATGCAAACAATATACCTGCTCCACTGTTCCTACACCCACCTGGGCAGTTCAGGGGGGGCAAAATCCTGTTTTTTTATTTTTTCCAGCACCTTTAACTCCATTCAGCCTGATAGTGGCCTGGATCATGGACCACCTTACCTGACACCCTCAGAATATGTGCCTCCAGAAATGTGTGTCAGACATAGTAGTGAGCAGTACTGAAGGCAGTTTTTTTTAGACTGGACTCCTGCTACTCCTCTTTCCATCAACTCTGACAGCAAACTGGACTGGACCAGAAACTCTTCATGGGAGGCACCAGAGCCTTTTTCCTAAGGAGGTTCTGGTTCATCAATGTTTGTGGCCCCATGTTGATGTATCATGAGTCTGTGATGGCCAGTGGCATTTCTACACTACAGTCTGCTTGGGTGGTAGCTTGAGGGTTAGCAGAGTAGATAAAACTGATTCAGAAGGCTGGTTTAGTCCTGGAGGTTTAGTAGGACCCTCTGCATGTAGTCGCGGGGAGGAGAATGTTCTCAAAACTCAGCGGATTCAGACAGAGACTCAGAATGACTGTTTCGTGGTTCTGTTTAGACTCTCACAGCACTTGGTTATTGCTTAAGGTTAGTAAAAGTGGGATGGGATTTAACTGTAACATCAGGCTTTTCCCCTGCAGTGAGTTCTATCAGCATGGTCATTCGCATAGCACGACTGTGAATGGATTGGAGGGTATTTGAGGGGCGATGCATACCCTGGGCGTGCGCTGTATATACCCCAGTCAGGCTCGGCTAACTTTTTTTGAATTGTAATAATGCCATTTAATAATGACTTAGTCAAATAGTGTCTATAGTCCTATAGGATGCAGCGATACCTCGAAAATACATTCATGAACTATGCAAGACATTTTCATGTCATTTGAAGACTCCTTCATGGCATCACTTATATGATGAGGAATTTGGTCATGGTAAGTTTGAGATTGTCACACTAGACCTATTATTTGTGAAGATATCTTGGAAAAATCTGTCTATTGTTGTTGAGTTATTTTGTACACACACCTTCTCAAACAATTTAGTCAAAAATAGTTGATAAATGTCCTCACACCTTATCAAGTGCTTAGAAACTGACATTAAGGCTAACTGCACTAATGGCAATGAATGTTTTAATGTGAATCAGGAACACAGTAAATCATTTTTTCATCTATTTTGTGCATTGTCAGATACAAAACTAGGAGCAGAGAGGTAGACTGAAAGAAGGAGATAGATAAGGATGGAAAAAACAACAAAGGACAGTGAAGCTGCGGGGGGGGGGGGGGCAGAGACAGGGAGTGGTGAAGGAGCAGCTGTTGCAGACAGTAAGGAAGAGAGAGAGGCTCGCTGTCTGCAGATAAACAAGCCACACACCGGTAATTGAGCAGCCGTTGCCATGGCTGCACTGGTGGTGAACAACACACACAAACACACAAATCTCATTTAATCCTGCACTTTGACAGAAGGTGGACACGAGTCAAAACAACTTGGTGGTACAAAAGTCTGAGGAGAGTGTCCCTTTGTTCACAATACTTCAAAATAAACAGGCAGCAACACACAGGGGAAGAAGAAGAAGAAGAAGAAGAAGAGCACCTACCAATATTTCAAAACCAAACCGCCCAGTGATCTTGCAGTAAAATGACAAAAAGCCAATAAAGAATTGATTTCCATCTTCAAATCTATTACCTTCTACAGTAGACTTATCCCTGAAGGTTTATCTCATGACTCCCTTTTTAGATTATTCAAATATTCTGTTGTAGATGAATAAACATGAATAATTCAACACGTTCTAATGAATACTAATTCATGTTAATAAACAGAAAAGTGGTGGTTATCAATTTCATACCTGCCGGCTTAAAACTTCGAAGAGGCAATTTTTGCTGGAGTCTGATTTTTTATTTATGCATGCAATTACTATTGAAATTGTTCAAATTTTTTCCAGCGTTTTGCATTCATTGGTGTATGATATGTATTATCTTAAATGTCTCGTAGTACCTCTGCAAAGGGAAACTGTTTACAGATAAGCTCTCCAGGTGAAAGTGAAGAAGGAAACTTTACTTTTCAGGTTCCATGGGGTTGCACCAACTTCCGATTTGTCGGTTGGTGAATTATTTTGCTGTTCACTTTTCTTTTGCTCTTTCAGATAAGGTTGGTTAATTTGGGCATTTGTTTTGATCAGCTATAGCCGCTCAGGATTCTAACTTTGTTGAAGGGACATCGCCACGTTCCCTGATCTCAAATACTTTGGTGAGCATGTCAATACAACTGGAAGAAATCATGGCCAGACTGCCAAACTGTAACTCACACTCTGTTTCCAATCCCAAACTAATTCCATGATGGTGAGCTCAGGGCTCTGGAGGCGGAGGAAGGACCTCCATCTGTTGCATGAGTTCATCTCCTTCCCGTCTCTGAAGACAGTTCTGAATGACTCTTGACGCGTGTTGTTCATTGTCCTGCTGCACAATGAATCGGGGACAATCGGATGCCTCCTGATGGGACTGAGTGATGAACCAGAATTTAAACATCTCAAGTGCCTCAGATGAAAACTTGGAAACTGTTTTTTCCACTGTTAGGGAATATCGTCTTACATTGCTAAAGAAAGTCTCAGTTGACTTGGAAACAAAAACATCTGCTAAGATCTGTCGATAGCCTGCCAAAGCAACGGTTATATAACCAGGACTGTGAAGTCGGAATGGCCAATCAGGAGCCTCGCCCACAGCACGCCCTCTGTCATACAGAGCAATGCTCTCTCCCACTCAACCACAAGTGATCATAGAGCAAATCTAGACCACAGCAGCTTGGTGCCGTTTTTACAGTAGCAAACACAAGACGTGTAGACGAGGCTGGAGCTGTTTTTCCCTCATGACTCAAAGAGCAATGGTTAACTTTAGTGTAACTTTGCGGTTATCACAAAGGGAAGAACGATGACAGTGTATGATTGTCAGTGACTCTCCACAGACCACAGACGATGGCAGGAGATAGAGGGGTCCTGAACGGCAACTTTACAATCCCATCTTCTAGAAATTATGTTTCTACACAACTAAACATCAACATAATTAAAACCACAATATGTTTTGAATTATAAGGATATCTTGTAGGTACCTGGGAAAATCGCAAATAGAGTACATTTCTGCTGCTATGCTGTCAGTTCATAAACAGAACCACACAAATTCAAGCTGTCTCCACTACGAGATCTGTATTTTGTTAGAACAAATAAAAATGTATAAAATGTGAATATTTGACTGATAGGTCCAGTTTTTGCAGCTTGCCAGATACATAAATGCTTAAATGAACAACGTCCCCTTGTTCAATTTATAGAAACATCATTAAGTTTCCTACAAAACATATTTTCTGTTAAGTATTTCAGAGATTTTATTGGAGGAGACATGCTTGACCTAAGAAGCTTTTACAATTCTTTGGGCTCAGATTGCCATCTGAACTATCCAACACACATGAAGTGACTAAGTATCCCATGTGGATATAATCAACACATTCCTAAATATTTTCTACAATCGAAAACAGATCTCGAAAAACATAGAACAATACCACAGAGAATGCTCTTTTGTACAGCAGGCCTTCTTGATTTTTGAATAAAAGGACATTGTTCTCTCGGATGTGAGGGCAGGTTGGAATCCAAAGAACGTCTACACAAAAATGGAAAAGGTTTAAGCAGTGAAATGATGAGGGGGGGCAGGGGGACTACTGAGCCCACAGCAGACTAGACACAGTGACAGCAGGGCATGGCAGCAGTGGTGTGTGTTTGATACTGTGTGTGTGTGTGTGTGTGTGTGTGTGTGTGTGTGTGTGTGTGTGTGTGTGCGTGGGTGTGTGCGTGCGTGTCCAGCAGGCACACACACTCCTTTTCAAGTCAAATAAAGGTTGTCGCGCGCCAAGCCTGTTGTCCAGACTCTGACCCCCACCCTCAAACAAAACAAAACACACACGCACACACACGCACACACACACACACACACACACACACACACACAAACTTTAATCTCTCAAGTCTTTGTCTCCAGCAACAGGAGGTGTGGTCGTTTTTCTTCAGTTAATGAGTTGGCGGGGCCACAAGGGCCAAGCGGAGGCACGGGTCATTCATTCATTTAACCCTAGGCCTCCTTAGCCCACTTCCCCCTTACACATACGCACGCACACACACACACACACGCACGCACACACACAAACACACACAGACTCACACATATATTCCATGAATCAGAATAGAAAAGGGATACACTAATATTGCTAATGGTAAAATGACACGAAAGAAAAAATCTTCACTTTTTAAAAACAAAGAATACACTCTAGCTAAAACTCTTCACCCACACACACACACACACACACACACACAGACACAGGGCCATATAGCGCTGGCGTCTGGTGACACAATAGCCTCTGGTAGCAGCTGGTCAGCAGTAACCATCGGAGTCACACACACACAAACAGACACACACACACACACACACACACATTAACACACATGCTAACATGCGGCACGTTCAAGCCCCTGCATGTCTAATGACGTGCCGAGACGACACAAGAACAAGAGAAGACGACTTGGCTAACCATCTGTGGCGTGAAGGCCATGCGGAACATCTGCGCCAATCAATAACACACACTCTCTCTCGCACACACACACACACTTGCACACGCAGGCATGCGTGAGTAAATGCCACGACGAGACATGTGTGTTTTTTGGTTTCATGAGTTATAGAACAAATATTATATCACCACAGTGTAACTTGAAGAGAGAGACGTGTCAAGGTAAGGTGGTCAGGTACGACCAGGGTCAACGTGGATGTGGTCAAAACATAGACTAAGCTAAATGTAATGTAGTTCTTTTTAGATTTTTCAATTGACACATTGATATATACAAAAGGTTTTGCTCTTTTAACAACATTGTCGGAGATACAGCCTCAAATTATGTCACGGTTTTTCAAAGAAATTTGTGATAACGATATTTATGACGATATAGGAAAATAATTCTGAACCACATTTTATCGGTGACTGCAGCTCGCAGTAGGCAGCGCAGGCGGCAGTGCAAACAAAATGAAGGGCATTTTTCCCAACTAGCTACCTTCTGTACAATATTATCACCTGATCAATTTGACCTCAAATTTGAAGTACAAATGTCAACAAACAGCAGCGGTCCGAACAAACCGTCAGTCAAAATGTAAACATTCACAGCTCATGAAAATAAAATACAAATGCTTTATCGTCGCTTTATCATTGATATCGAGACATGACCCTTTTTAATCACGCAAGAATTTATGCCGGGATTATCGTGGACTGCATACTATGGCACAGCCCCACAACATTGTATTATCTTTGGCATTTATTATTTGCTAAATATTAATAATCTTTAAATTATTTTTGTGATACAGCCAATCAGGATAGGAATCAGTTGCAGAAAAATTGCAAATATTTTAACAATAATAGTAGATAGAAATACTGACAGTAACAAGCTATCAGCAGTAGAACAAATGTCCTCAAAGAAAATGCTCGTCCTATTTTATAAGAAGCCCAACTTCATATAAAAAAAACTGTGAATATAAATCATTTTCATTTCCTTCCTTCATTTCCTTTCGTTTCATGGTAGTTTGATTGCATTGTTATATTAAGTGTGCTGCTGCTTATTAAGACATCAGGGTTTAGTGGAGAGGAACTGGATCACACACACACACACACCCTCCCCCACTTCTGGGAAACACCTGCAGCCATGCTTGTCATTATGGGGGAATAGAACACAGTTCACACATCCCTTAACCAATTTGATTAGAGACTGCTCACACACACACACACACACACACACACAAACACACACACACACACCTCTTTAGACACTGCCTAGGTGCTTTAACAAAACAGCATGCATGTAAACCTGTAATCAGTCTCATTCGAGTCATTGGGATATAATTATGAACGAGAGGCAGAATGTAGTGGAGATGGTTTTTTGAAAAAGAAATCTGACGATGATGATGATGGTGATGGTGATTTGAATCACGCTGATGATCCTGTAAGCATGAATGGTTATAATCATTTTCATCATCCAGTTGTTGAATAACCAGAAGAATCAGAATCTAAACAAGGCTTAAAATCATATTGTGTTCAGATTCAAAAATATTTTTGATTCCAGATTTATTATTTGATGTCCTGTATTATTTCATATATATATATATAACAAAGACTTGGATCATTTATGAAATGGTCAATATAATATTTCTCCAATATTCCCTAAGTGGCTTTATAACAATGTTTTATTTATGTCTTGTTGAACCTGTGGCAGCTCAGCAGTGAGCTGATGATATTTCTCTCAGTACAATGTTAAAGACCTCTGTCCACTGACTCTCACAGCCCGCTACAGATCCATACAGCCAGATTTGATGACATCGTAGGCCATATAGAGTCCCAAGTAAGATCTGCAGTGATCCCAGACAGAGCACACCGCAGCCTTCGATTTGTTCCTGTGTGTTTTTATGACGACATAGATACCAGCGGTCTGCATGTGGCCCCTCAGGCTCGCAGGACTCTGGTGGAGGAGGCAGAAGACCGCCCACACGGGGGAGTGGGGAATTTGTTTTTCATAGATATACTGTAGCAGACAGAATGCGCATATTATACACACTTGTTATTTTTGTAATTTCTTTTTTTAAACAATCTTTTAACCCTTATTTTTATTCATTATATTTTTAAGGTCTTGGTTGTAGCAAGAATAGTAATTTTATAGTTTTGATTCTGACTGTAATCATTTATTATTATGTGTGCTTTCATGCACGTAAACTTATGACACTGAGGGACTTAGTACATGTTTTTGTCTATTTGTGTGTGTGTGTGTGTGTGTGTCTGCGTGCGTGTGTGGATTGGTGACCTTTAAGTGTGTAGGAGAGCTGTGGGCGCGTGCCGTGGTCATGTTAACTCAATGAAAAAGGACACACACAGACACACACACAGCCAGGATGAATGCTGTGGTGTTTTCAGTTTGACTAAATGAATCGTGCAGTTGTCCAAAGTGCAGATTAATCTAAACAAGAGGGTTTTTTTAACTTCACGCTACACCTCCTTAGCAGCTACTACACAGGGAGCAGGGTTAGAAAAACATGTCATTGACATCATCATCATAATGCTGGTATGTCACATACTAGACTGTCAAGTTAGGAGGCAAGAGAGGAGATGATTCCACAATGCCTGTGAACCAGTGTTGACATGTAAAAAAGAAAAAGATATTGGATACTTTAAGTCAAGTGCTCGTTCATCAGCGGCAGCCTCGGTTTGCTTTCTCTCCGCGTCGCGGTATAGACCCCGCCCATTATCAGATAATCGGTTGCGATTGGACCTGCAAGTTTTCTGCCGGAGGGAAATCACTTCCCATTGGAGGAGATCCCGAGCGTATAGTCTGGCTGAGCAAATGAAATGAGCTCCCTGAATTCGTCTTGGTCCCAGGGTCAGGGTACACCAGCAAACTGGACAGGCAGCGGCCCCAAAAAAGTTTCCTTTCCACAGCGGTTCTATAATGATATCATATTTGTCGGTTAATCATTAAAATGCTTGATACTGAATGTGTTCAGCAGGTGCTGGTAAAATTTGCTGAATAGCGACAATGAAACTAAAGCAACGTGGCAACGGGAAGTCTGATATCATTTCTCCTTCTCATTTCGGTCCAGTTTGTATTGGAGATGTTTGTTGCCATGGAGTCTGTCTATTGCCACAGAAGTTCTCTGTGACTAACGAAGTTAAAGAAACATCTTTTTAAAATGTTTCTCAAGTTTTAGGCAGCAAATAATAACACACACTTAAAAAAAGACAATGATGTAAACTGTACCTTGAGTGAGGAGCAGAGAATCACTGGTACCTTAGTTCTGGTAGTCCCTGCATTCACAACAACTCTGGAGTAAATTGTCCTGCTTTATCATTTATCATATTTACTCTAATTAAACTCACTTTGCAAAATGGTGTTGTTTGGATTCATACATGATGACCCACACGATGGCACAGACGCTGCCTCGTCTTTCACTTCAACCAGAAATAATTACTTGTGCGTTTCTCAGTGATGATCACACGTAATGTGTGTTTCCTTCATGTCACTGAACGCTACACATGAAGCCAGAAATCTTGACCAAAGACCAATTACAATGTCTGCCTATTGCCACCTACAAAAACATTGTGATGCTAGAATCAAGGGTTTTCTGTCAAAACATGACACAGAAAAACTTACATTATTTCCGTTTCATTTATTAAACGATGAACGATGTTTCATTTTGAAAAATGACCGGATTCCCTCTGTTACATCCGTGAAAGTATGTTCGAAACAACAACTCTGCCGGTGTTCTGGATTAAAGTCACAGCAGAGTACCCTGAGATGGCCACAACAGCACTGAAAACCCTGTTGCCATTTCCGACATCCTTTTTGTGTGAAGCGGGATTTTCTGCAGTGACAGCAACCAAAACAAAATCACGGCGTAGACTGGTCATAAGCAACACACTTCGGGTGTCATTGTCTCCCATTACTCCTAGATGGGACCGTCTCGTTGCAGAGGAACAAGCTCAGGGCTCCCACTCATTTAGCGATATGGTGAGTTGTATTTTTCATGCACTTTATATTTGTTTTTGTGTTGTGTCTCATTTTGAAGGCGTGTTTAAACGTTGCCATAGCGACCAGAGAGTGTTAGGGGGCAGAGAGGATGTTACTCGTGTTATGTTGTTGGCGCGATGTTACGAGGGCGCTGCTAATAAAGTTGCATAAGAGTACACAGTGGATTCACGTTGTTTTGTGTATTTATCCGCCACACCTTAAAGGCCGGTCCGTGAAAATATTGTCTAACATTAAACCGGTCAAAAAAGGTTGGGGACCGCTGGGTTAGATTATTGTGATGGTGACTTTAGAGGTCTTACCTAAAAATCAATCCGACGGCTGCAGCCAGAGTCCTGAGTAACACCAGGAAACTGGACCACATCACTCCGATCCTTAAATCACTACATTGGCTTCCTGTGAGTCAAAGGATAGATTTCAAAAAATCTTGGTCCACAAATCACTGAACGGTCTTGGACCAAAATACACCCTAGAGTTTTCAATTCCCTATGACCGGTTCACTGCGTGTTCCCAGAACCAGAACCAGACAAAGTGAAGCAGCATTCAGTTATTATTCTCCTCACCCGTGGAACGAACTTCTGGAACACCGGAGACGTGCTCAAACGCTCGGCTCATTTAAATCAGGCCTGAAAACACTGTCGTTCACTGCAGCTTTAATATAAATTAATCTTAATAATTCAATTCTTGTCTTTTAAATGCACTATTATTGTTATTAAATCACGTTTTATCGCTGTGGTTTTAATATCTTTTTTGATGTAATGCTTTCATTTGAATGTCTTAATATTTTTGCTTTTATTCTAAATGTTAATGTCTTTGTCTTAATGTATTTCTAGGCCTCTGTAAAGCACTTTGAGTTGCCTTGTGTAGGAATGGCGCTATACAAATAAACGTGCCTTGCCTTCACCCTGACCGTGACCCGACACGGACGCACACAGTCAGGTATTTCTTTTTTGTATTTTTGAGTGGCTTTTTTGTAAGTATGAATTCACTCTGGGGTCGTACATGGCCTGAAAGCCAGGGGTTCCCCTGGGGACACGAAGCAGTAAATTATTGGAGTTAGACCCAATTCAATACACTTTATTGGAGGCAGTGGGTCCACAATCAGAAGCACAAGTAGAAAACCTACACACATAAAGCAATATGAGAAGTCATTACCTTTTTACCCACTTTGTTATGTTAGATTGTAGTCATGAGGCATGCACCTTTATACCCGACCTTACCCAGTTCAACATGATGCTTAAACTGGACCTGGAACTGTTTGACTTGGGACAACTGCCAACAAATCTGAAAAGAGTGTAAGATACCATAGAGTAAAAGCCCTGGTAGGAATATCATGGGGATATAACATTGATTTTTCTCGGGGCTCAGTGTAAAGCCATGACATATGAGATAGTTGGGTGTTGCCATTTGCACACTCGACTGAGCAGGGAAGACGGCACGACACAGAACGACATTGTGTGTTGCTGTGAACGGCATTAGGCGAAGGATCGGTCTATTAGGGCTGACCTCCATCGCTCACACACTGTTAACCTGTCAGCACCGAGCCACGGCAGAGAGCGGGTGCGTTTTGAAGGTCACGAGCCGAAGCGATTGCGCGATTGCTTGGTCATATCTCCTCTCTAATCCCAAACCTTGGCATTCAAGTATGACCTGCACACTCCATTGACTTCGGATTACTTTTGTACAGAGGCCCACGGCTCCGTGAGTGCACACGCTCAATGAGGTGTGGAACAGATTACCTTGTCCGTACATTAGGGAGGTAGCCACGTGTGCTCTGGATGCATGTGTCTTATTTGTAATTCAAAGTGATAAACTGTACGGTGCACAGAGACAGAACATCAGTTGGAAGTTAATTAACAGAAACTACAATGGCACTCAGTAGAGGCCAAACCACTGCCAAGGCCCAGCATTCCCCTTCAATTCAATTAGACACACACTCATATCAGTCCCCTCAATATGCCTGAATTAATTTTCATCGTGATACATACGTTGTTCCTTTGGAAATCTGGAGTGTTATGGAACAAAAATGTCCCAAAGCTTTTCTTATTCTGGCAAATGCCTCAGAGACTCCTAATTGATGTAGCGCCGGGCCCATTTATTCTACTGCTTCCTATAATTCATCACCTGCTTTTATAACAATTATCTGACATTTTAATTCCTAATAATAGTCACTCATATAGGGCCCGTTGATCAGAGGAACTACGGTGATTCTATATCAATCCATTACTGAAAAGTAACTGCAAAGTGCATTAGCTGGACTCGTTTTCCGTTTATCTTCAATCTAGAGCAAGGTGAGGAACGTCCAGCCTCCGAGCCCCAACACAGTTTGTCATCACTGACAAACATCATGGCAACTCTCGTTAGCTCGTCAGCGGAGTTTGGTGCCCGACAGCTTTCACGAGACACACTCTGACAGACAGCTAGGAAGCTGAAACCAGAAGGAGTATGTCTCAAAAAACCATCAAAGAGCAGATCAATGATATGGAACGAGATACTTAAAGAGGGACAGTTTTCTCTCTACAGACCAACGAGACATTGTTGTGGTTGGAATCAAAAAGACAATGCTTACTGTCTTTACAAAGACATGCATGAAACTACCAGAGCTGAGAAAGTTGTTTTGGCTGAAATCAGCTGTTAGTAATGTTTAAGGCCACAAATATACTTCCACCTAAAAAATATACAGAAACTGTTCATATCAAGTGATGAGGATCATAGAAGAAAATACAATTTCAAAAGTCCATACGCTCGCAACGCGTCGAAGCGCATGTGTATTTCTGTATACTGAGTGAAACTGTGGAATTCTCTGGACAATGATTTAAAATGTTGCTCAAGCATTTTTCAATATTTTTTTTTACAAAGAACAAATAACAAATCTGTACGTACAGTATGTATGGAGTATTAATTTATTTCTGATGATTGCTATTGATTAATATAATTGTATAAAAGTATATTGGTTTGGTTTTTATTTGTAAAAAAAAAAAAAAAGGACATCAAAAAAGGGATGGCCATTTGTATCTATGTTATTCATATGAAAGGGTCAGGGCAATATAAGATTTGTCTTCATCCTGCTGCTTCTGTGTATACGTATAGATGTATTGTTTGTTTTATAAAATTGTTTTGGCTCACACTGAAATGAAATAGATAAATTATTATGAAATGAAATGAAATCGTCATCATCATCATCATCATCACTACCATCTGACATCAGACACCTCGCCCCAGAGAAGCACGTCCCGCCATCACATCAGAGAGTTCAGTGTGATATATGTGTTCATGGCCCCATGAAGGATGATATCAAAATTGAAATAGACGACAAATGTTTAGAGCAACTGACCCTCAACATGCATTTTCACAGGGTTTACAATGACACAACTCTCCACCAAGCCCTTATGAGCAGCTACGGTCACACAACAATCAGCGTGTGTGTTCATGCATGCTTCCAACCCGGCGCTTTTTGTATCCACTCCTGTCTCTACTGCATTTTCGAACATCCCAATCATCATCCAAGCAAGGACAATTTGGGGCTTCCCATTTTCCTCAGGGGGATGAACTTTGAGGTGATTGGCCGTCCCCTCTGACTGGGACTGGAGCCCTGTCCGATCAAATTAGCGGACGTCCCAGGCATGGTCTTATTAAGCTCGTAGAGATAACAAGGTCCGGGGGATAATTTGTGGGCAGAGACCACAGGAACAGACGGGTGACCTCTGGAGAACTCCTCTGCTTTCAGCTCTCATCTCGTCCTAACGTTCGTCTTCCATTGTCTCTGTCTTCTTCCTTCTCTCCATCCCTTTATTCTGCCATTCATTTGTCTCACTTCATATTCAGCTTGTCTCTGTATAGTGACAGAATTGGCGATGTGAGCGTTTTAAATACAGTAGATTATTCCGGGGTTGCACAGGGTGACAACAATTTCAATATGTTGAAATTTAAATACAATTTTCAGACATACCTCTCAGGACCGTTCACCGGAAATTAATTCTGTCCTTATCAACCCATCGCCCTTCATACTCATGAAACGCAGAAATGTTTGTACAGCTAGTCAAGTCTCACGTCTTTCTTGTTGAACGTATTGTGCCGTCCATGCGTGTTGTGCGTCGAACAAACGATCTGGGGCAACAGCCTTTCTGTGCACGTTCTGCGGCTCTCACTTCTCATTCAGGAGAAGAGGGAGATGGGGCTAGAGAGCGGAGAACAATTAGACTCAGTTTACTGGACTTCAGTCCGGTAGACTAAGTATTGCCCGACAGAGGCGGATCTGACTGGACAGCTGGACTCCTGAGTGCTTCCTGGGAAGCCGCACAGGACGCGGACTCAGCACTCAGCTCTGACTCACCGGGATGGTCGGCCTTTGGGACAGCGGACAGCATTCTTTTGAAGATAGTCTGTCTCACAGACAGAAACTGTAATAATTCAACAGAACAACACCAATAGGTGACAAAATATACATGAAACACAAAGCGACAACCGTTTAGCAGTGCAGGGGATGACATCGGATCAAATCAAGAGAAATGTGGGGGGATTTTTCCAATTCTGAGCATGTAACCCAGAGTTCATCTGCACAGATTGCCACGACAGCTCTCCGCCCGAGGCGGGACGGGGCGTCTGTCACTCACAGCGCTGATCCACTCCCTGTGCACAGATGAATACATAATGAAGAGTACACGTGATCACAACATAGTGGACTCACACACACACACACACACACACACACACACACACACACACACACACACTCTGCAGTCCCTTGTGACTGACAACGCATCAACACTGAAAGAGCAGGGCAGCAGATTAGTCATCAGATTAGCTGCTGAGCGAATGGATCGACCACACTCCAGATTAGCTCAATGGCCTCTTTACTGTACGTGAGTCACTTCAGTAATTATTCTCAGGTTTTAAACTGGGATTAAATCGTATATTCATCATGGAATCCATACAGAGTTAGATTATGTCTGTCTGGATTAGATGAGACGTGTTTCGTGGTGGTGATCAAAAACAAAAACTCCACTAAACCCTTGAATGAACTTCTCCTCGTGAACCCTTTTAGGCTGGGACTAATGTTAATCTGCCCAAAGCAATGGAGGCCAATGGGTGATCTATAGATTAGAGCCCATCACACAGGGGTTGTGCAGATGAGTTGTTTCTTGAAAAAACTTCAGTTTTAATCATAATCTAGTAATAATTTTACCATTATTTATCCTAATATCCTGACACTCATTTTAAATCTCTTAGAATTCCATATCCGCTGTCACTCGTACAATTATTTAATGACAGCACAGGGTAATAAATACGACGGGTTATAATATGTAGTGCAAATAGCAGTAGTATGTATCCTATATTATTACTTATCAATTAAAATTAGCAGGCTACTTAACCAAAGTAGCAGACTTGTTTTATTATCCCCTCAGCATATAATGCGGGGGGAATATAGTGATCGGCATGTACATCCATCCATTCGTCCATCTGTAATAATATCCGGAGCATAAATTTAAAAAAATTAAAATCCCAATTAGGTTAATCAGGAGGTTCGCTTTGATATTTTGGGTTTGCCAGGCAGATGTGTCATCTCCCAAGAATCTTGTGTGTAACAGGCTGATGGGATGATGCCCCCATTGGCTCCCACATGTCCTTTGACTCGCACATAGGACTAGGACAGCCTGTTTCCACCTGCGCAATATTAAACAAAAATTGGAAACATCCCATCTCAAAAGGATGCTGAAAAAAACTAGTCCAGTCATTTGTCACCTCTAGACTGGACTACTGTTATTCATTACCGTTAGGATGTTCCCCAACAAGTCTGTGAAAACCCTCCAGTTAATCCAAAATGCTGCAGCAGGACGGCAGAGATCATATTTGGCTTCCTGTAAAATTCCGAATAGAATTCAAAATCCTGCTCCTCACCTACAAAGCCCTTCATAATCAGGCTCCATCATATCTTACAGAGCTCATAGTTCCACATCATCCCAATAGATCACTTGTCTATGTAAACTCAGGACTACTTGTGGTTTTCCAGAGTCTGTAAAAGTAGAATGTGGAGTTTCCTTGCAGCGCATCTGAGGACCATGCATCGGCCATTATACGATGCAATGCGAGGCACCCTGACATCGACCTCCGGAGGCACCGGCGGCCCGGCGCTACATCAATTAGGAGTCTCTGAGGCATTTGCCAGAATAAGAAAATCCAACAGAGGCTCATCTCCGCTTGCGTAGATCAGCGCTTACAAGATGCCGACCAATATCCCAGCTGCAGAGTCGCTCTCTTAAAGGGGCAGTCAGCGATTTTGGAGAGAGCTCGTCTGTCTCTGGCCGGGCCGCGAACCCTCGACCTCGGGTATGGGAGACCGACGCGCAAACCACAAGGCCAAAAAAAGCAGAGTGACGTTAACAAACTGCACACATTTTTGTGTTTCTGATTTACGGAGCCTGGGCTGAGCCGAAAACCCCGATTTCTTTTTGCCGCACACACAGATCCGACAGCTAGCGGACGGTTAGGAAATATTCGCAGATTTTTGCAAAGCGTGTTTTGCTTTAGAACCACTTATTGCCCCTTTAATCGGGATTAACCAACATTTTTATTAGAATATGAATAATATTCCCAACAACGGACTGCTAAAGCAATGCATGCATTCTAAACATAACTTTTTAAATCATTTCAAAGCACCTGAGGTTTAAGTTTTTGACTATTTTTTATAAATGTTTATGTCTCTGGATTCTTGCACTTCCTTGGGTAATATCTTCATGGTTAAATGCACTTATTGTAAGTCGCTTTGGACAAAAGCATCAGGTAAATGGATGTCATGTAATGTAATGAAATGTTTATGGATTCATATTTTTCGCGGTTTCCGCAGCGGCATCAATGGCTTCACCGAAAATCAATACCATCACATCCCAAATGAATTCCTGAATAAGAACTTATTATCCTCTATGAGCTCAAGTGGTAGCACTTAACAGCATTACAGTCCATCAGTGGCCTTTTTATCATTTGCTGTTTCCTCTAAAAATGAGAAAACAGTTTTGCACTGAGCAGAAAATCAATAGCGTTTCCACATCTGTTTCAGAAGACACGACACCGTGACGCTGTCCACAGCTGAGCACAGAGTGACGCGGGCCGCGACGAAGGCCCCGTTTCCATGAAGCAACCTTGAAAAATCGGTGTGTCCCAGCTGCACAGCCGGCGGACGGGGAAAAAAATGCAAAAGGCCGTTGGGCAAATCAATGCGCGTCATTTTCTGAGCCCAAATTACACTGACTCCGTAATAATGGGCCATTTACCATTCAAATGGACGCAGACAGGGTGTCATTTGGTCTGTTTAAGTGTGGTATTGTACAGCCTGAACGAAACTGGGACACGACACGCACACAAACACGGAGAGACACGCACACATGTTCACAGTGGTGCGTGAGTTAAATGAAAAGGGAAATCAGGCAGACAAATCAGGACTGTGGTGAAAAGGCAAGAGCACGCCGAGAGCCAACGAGGACTGCAGAGATGTGTGGACACGTTGTGCGTGTGTGAGACTTAGACAGTATCCCTAAAATGTCTTAACCATGTGGAAAATCGGAATCAGTCTGTGCATGTGTGTGTGTGTGTTTGCTCCACAGATGGAGCTCTGTTGAATCTGGCAGCCTCGAAGTCATCTGCATCTGGGGGTGGACTGACACTTTCCCAGCATCTGAGCTGGGAAAAAGAAAAGGAGCTGAGGAAAAAGAAAAGGAGCCATGTGTAAATTTGTGCATTTGGTTTACTAATTCATAATCCGTGCGACCACATCCACCAAGTCCGGCCCAGTGTATCCAGTTTGGAGCGAAGTGTGTTTGCCGTGTCGAATTGGACTTGAACATTTCACAGCTTTGTGATGTTCACTGTGACAAACGGGACGTCCTGGTTTCTATTCCACATTGTACAGGTGCCGCTCAAAAGAAGTTAAAAAAAAAAAAAAGTGAGATAATTGAGACGATTATGGTGTACAGCTCATGAAAATAAAATAAAAATCCAGTACCTCAAGATATTAGAACACTTCTTAGATCAATCAGAAAAGGATTTACTGCACAGCAATGTCCAACTTCTAAAAAAGGCCCTGCGGCAGTGGTGAGGCTCATTGAAGCTCAGGTGACATTACTGTACATTATATTACACTGCATTCATTTAGCTTTTGTCCAAATCGACTTACAATAAGTGCGTTCAACCATGAAGATATTACCCAAAAGTGCAAGAAGCGTGAGAGTACATAAACATTCATCAAACGCTTCAAGTGCTCATTTTAGAATTTCATTTGTATTCATTTTTTTAATTCAAGGACTTAGGTGCAGTCTGAACAGGGGAGTTGTCAGTCCTGCTGCCCTGATGTCAACGGGGAGCTTGTTCCACCAGCCACTTACACTTCATTACTTCTGTTACCCGTGCTTATGAGATGACCCTCCCATCGTTTCCCCTGCCCTCCCCTCTCTCGTATTCATCAAATCCAACACCTCCTCCCGTTCACATCTTCTCTCTCTTTCAGCTTTCCTCTCTGCGACTCTCGATCACTGCCCCCCCTCAGCCCCCCTTCCCTTCTGTCGTCCGTGGTTGCTGTCTTTTTTTATTTTGTTAACCCACTTTCGAGGCGGAACAATGGAGACAATGGCGAGCGCGAGCCCCTGAGGCGATGGACGGGAGGGGACGTGGATCGCAGGGGCCGGTGCAAGTATCAAAAGACTGCTCCCCGCCGAGAGCGGGAGAGAGACACAGAGACACACAGACATAATGTCAGAGAGAGAGAGAGAGAGAGAGAGGGAGAGAGGGAGAGAGGGAGCACTACTGCCCATCTGCTGAGGTGCTGAAAGGAAAGAGGGGGGGGGTGTAGAGGAGGGTGATGGAGTGTGTGTGTGTGTGTGTGTGTGTGTGTGTGTGGACAATGACTCTTTCCGTGGTCTTATTACCACTGTAAAGTGCCACTTCATTTACCCTCTCGCAGCAACTTTTACCGTCAAACATTTTGATTATGCCATTTTCATAAGAAATGGAAGGACGGACAAGGGAACGGAAACGAAAACCAAACTCAACATATGAAAAGGTCTGATATGTTAAAAAGACAAAAGTTTAGCCACAGTGGTGCGGGCATAACACACACACACACACACACACACACACACACACACACACACACCTTCTCAGTATGTCTTCCACATTGTACATTTGCACTGTGTCAGTGTCGTGACTGTATTGTCAGCGTGTTCTATACGTACTGTGCCGTGTCAGAGGAGCGGGGGCTGCGGACGGATGGTGGTAACATACGCAACAAGACCTTCATTGAGTGCGGACACTGACAGTTTGTTGGCGTTGGATCACGATTCCGGGCTGCGGGCCGCGTTTCACCAAGTCCTTAATCTTACACACGAATAATAAGCATTATCTTAATACTCATTACAGAGTATCAACCAAAAGGTACAAATCAAATAGTCTGCACTACTGTCTGGAAACAATAATCCTTTTTAAATTGCCAGTGACGAGTTAAACCCGACCAAAGTAACTTACAGACAAACCAAGATAAACCAAAACCCAAGATCCACCATATGTAGTACAGTTCAGGGCTGCAACTAACTGTTATTTTCATAACCGATCAATCTGTCGATTATCTTCTCGATGAATCGATCACCTCTTTGGTCCATAAAATGGTGAAGAATGTCGACCGTGTTTCCCAAAACTCCGGGATGATGTTTAGTTTTGTCCACACACCAAAGATATTTATTTTACTGTCATAAAGGAGCAAATAAATCAGAAAATATTCACATTTAAGAAGCTGAAATCAGAGAATTTTGCCCTTTTTTTCTCATAATACTACTCAAAATAGTTGGCGATTAATTTAGTAATCGATTAGTAAATTGACCGTTGCAGCTCTAGTATAGTTACTTTTATATCTATATTTATATCTAAATCTGAATGTGTGTAAATACATAGAGGGATAGATATTAATTTACTTTAATCGGGGCTGGGGGGGGTTTAAAAACTTAACTTATTGAGCGTTGAGGATGTTTTACACGCTGTTGTTGTCGTCCCTTCTGTCTTTTGACCCTTACGCTTCATCAAATTTCTCCTCCTTTAACCCAAACGTGTGTGTGTGTGTGTGTGTGTGTGTGTGTGTGTGCGTGTGCGTGTGAGCTCTAAGGTGTCGAAGCCAATCATATCGGGTGACATGCTGGGTGGGTTCACTGTGATCAATACAGCCGCTCGTCGCGGAGCGGTGGGAAAGCCCTGCAGGTTTCACACGGCGAGCGGGAGGCCCCCCAGTCTCCTTTGTTCAGGAGTTCAGTTCGGTCCGGCTCCATGATGACGAAGGCCTTTCCCACAGGCACACACTCCTCACCTGCCTGGCAGACGCAGTCAGTCGGCCGCAGGAGGAGGACGGTGCTGGTGACAGATGGGATGTGTGTTGGGTGGGAACAGTCCTCCAGGCGTCCAGCTTCAGTTACAGTCGGGGTGGAGCAGAGCCGGAGGGTCGGGGGAAACCTCACGACTGCTCCCAACGTGCAGCATCTCCTCAGGACAAAAGACGAGCTTACAACCGAAATCTCCCTAGTCTCAAATGAATATGAGGATAAACCGGTCACCGTCGATGACACTGGTTATAAGGAACATGCCAGCTCTGGTCCACGACAGCAGCATCCGGACAGAAACAAAAGAGACGAGGAGGTCAAAACATGTCCAAACGTGAAGAGTCACACTATTGACACCTAGAGGCTGAAAGTGCTCATTACACCCCGAAAGAAAACTGCTGCTGCTGTCCAGTGAAGAACCTCCCTCCCTTGACTCTGAACAGCTGAAGGTTAATGTATCGTACGACACCATATACAAACTGTACAGTGACTGATGATCCGTGCACCGCGGGCTTGTGGGACACGTGGCTGCCGGGTGCCGTCACAGAGGGAGGAGCAGAGGAACAGACGAGCAGACGAGCTGATCGATCAGCACAAAGTGGACAGTGCACTGAACAGAAGGGCCGATGGACCTGGATGGACTCATGATGGGGCTCATTTCCTCCGTGCTTCCTGTTTATGGCCAGAAGCTGTTTACAGACCACACACACACACACACACACACAGTCACAAAGATTTGTGTTGTTCTGAAGCCCCACAACTTCCCTCACGTATTCATTCACCTGTCGAGAAAATGTTCGTCCACAATTCATCGTGATTCAACCAATCGGACACTTCCTGTTTCACTAACAAGGACCACGCCTGCAAGTCTGTGAATGTTAACGTTGATTGCATGAGATGGTGGGGGGTGGGGGTGGGGGTGGGGGGATGAATGATGCCATTGGGTGGTGGGGAGACTGGAGGGAACCAGGGGAGTGAGACTCTGAGTGGGGGGCGGGGGGGCTGTCTCTTCAATAACTCAGGTGTGTCTGGATATGCCCCCAGAGAGAGAGAGAGAGTTAGAGAGGGGGGGGGGGGGGGGTTGTATGGGAGGAGGGAGTCAAAGGGGAAGGAAACGGAACTGGTGAGCTTATGTAACTTCTGAGAGGAAAGGAGACGAGGAAACTGAGGCTTCATAAGCAGCATTTAACATAATGAAACGTCAGTGATCATCTCAAGAAATCATTCCACTTTCTTTTTTTAACACACGGTAGCGATCCACCGTCTCTCTTCCCTGCACCGAAACACAATACTTGAACATTAGAAACACCGTTTTCTATGGTGCTGTGCATCAGTCTCTTGCCCCCTCTGTGCATCAGTCTCTTGCCCCCTCTGTGCATCAGTCTCTTGCCCCCTCTGTGCAGAGAGAGGAGACAAGCAGAGCTTTACTTCTCCTAATAACATCGGTCTGGAGAGAAGCCTCTACCCCGTCGGGCGATCTGCCCAGCGTGTTGGGATCTGACGCGGAGCAGCTACGCGGCTGAGGAGCGGCCCGGGGCGACGCCGCGGCTCAGACGCCGTCAGGTGCGCATCGACCGAGCAGAGCCGTGACCTTCCATCTGGCTTTCCTCACCGCGCCGCTCCCCTCTCCATCTCCCGCGGCGTTTGTACATCTGGTCCCTCCAGTCCAGAGACAACTCCCTCGCCTTGAAACCGCAGAAACAAATTGTAGACCCCTTCAGAATGACGTCGCTAAGCTGAAAATGAATGTTAGCACTTGATAAGATGCGTATACGTTTAGGACGGGACAGGGACACCACAAAGCACAAAGATCTGTGAAGTGTGACGCACAGTTGTAGTATATGAAGAAGTTACAATTAGTCCAGCACCACCTCAGGCAGCCACAGCAGTGCTGACCTCTCAACCCCCCCCACCCCCCCACCACCCCCAGGCATGAATATAAATACACGACTTCTTCAGTTTTATAGCCATCACAGACAGCCACAGATAGAAGAACGATTTTATAAAATCTTAATTATACACTGATCTGACAAATATTCAATTCACTTTTGAAAGCTTACCACTCGGACACGCCCTCTTGAACCACATGATGGAACATTGGGGAGATAACGTAACAACTGTCGATGGATTGATTTTCCTTACCGGGCTGTTCTCTTATAAGAGCACATCATGGAGACGCTGACTTGTCATTTAAATCTCTGAAATCTTATGGATGTAATACGAGCCTTCAACCGCTGTCATCCAACAACATCAGTGCTGGGCTCATACGCCTCTCCTCCCTGTTCATCCAGTGGAGACGGGCCTGCAGCAGCACCACTCGATCAGCTTCTCTCCACCCTCCGCTCATCCTCTCTCCACCTGGCAGCCCGTCAGACTATCTCTTTTTTTTCCTATTCTCATCCGTCTTGGCAATGCATGCCGCTCTCCCTCCCTTCTCGCCCTCCTCTCTGTCCCATCGGCCATCTTTTCGGTTTCTCCTCTCATGCCGGAAAAAGCGGAACAAGATGGAGCCTTGTTGGTCCGGCTCGGGTGACACGAGAGGGGAGAGACAACGGTCTGACACTGAAAGACGAGAGTAGGGATGACGGCACGTTCGTCTGACTGCTAATATTTTGAGATCTGGATCAGAGCTGTAGAAAACGACCCAGACATGAGAGGTGGGAAACTTTTCCTGTCTCATTATACCACTTTGGCATGTTTCAGTCAGAAGAAACGTGTTGTACACAGGGATGCTCTCACTAAGCAGTGTGTGTGTGTGTGTGTGTGTGTGTGTGTGTGTGTCTGGGAGTGTCAGGACACACATCTTGTGTGTTACAACACTGACATCTGCTGGCCATCGTCCCGAACCCCAGCGTTGTATAATCAAAAAGACTTTCAGCAGGCGCCCATAGGTTTTCAGTAAGGAGCTTTAGGGAAATTATTACAGGATTATCGCCGCTGAGATATTTTACATCCGCACAAGCTCTTTCGTTTCCTGGGTTCTTTATCAAAGAGGACCAAACTCTGTTTGAGTCGACCGCTGTAGTCCCTCGTCTCCCAGAGTCTTGGGGATTCCTAATTGCATCTGAACAGTCGTGGCAATGTCCAGAGAGCAGCATAATAGTTTTACATCCTGAAAAACTATTTCTTTGGAAAGTTTCTAATATACCACACAACTGAACTGTCATATAGGCATAATAAATATGAAAATGGATTTTTGAAGGTGACACTGTTCTATTCCGTCATGATGTACGAACATTTGTCAGACTAATGAGTGTGTGTGCGTGTGTGTGTGTGCGTGTGTGTGTCTGCATGTGTGTGTGTGTGTGTGTGTGTGTGTGTGTGTGTGTGTGTGTGTGTGTGTGTGTGTGTAAAAAATCTTCAGTTCACACTCGCATGCCTTGCACCGCACCGGTGTCTGGGACAGTGGGAAATTGTGAAATTGATGTAAAGACCATGAGGCAAATGGGCTTAAAAAAAACGCTGCTTTTGCGTATGACCGCGGGGCTTGAACTGCTTTAATGCAGCAGGGAGTATTAATGGCCACGGTTCACCATTTTCTAATTTCTACTTCCGGGAGGATAATTGTCAATGTCGCAAAGCAATAGTCTCAGAGCAAGCGAAAAACTCAGCTGACAAATCTGCACAGACGATGTGATGCAGTCGTGTCAACATGGAGCAGAATCCAACATCTTGTACAGTTCGTGACACCTTGAAGTGAACCTGATGGAACATATGTTGCGATTAACCCTAGATATTTCAGCAGTATATGATTGTGACAGAAAAAGTGTGCTAAATAGCAGCACTGGGTTAGTGTGTGTGAATGTGACTGTAAGGGGGGCTCTATATAAATACAGTCTGTTTACCATACATGTAAATCAAGGAGTCAAATGACAAGCCCCTCCAAAACTAATGTTCAGTTTCCAGTTGTTTTCTCTTGTAGACCTAGATAGTGGCTCCATAACACAGAAAGTTGCAGGGATTTTTTCTTTCTCTGTCTCCTCATCATTCTTCACACAACTACTTTTGTCAGCCTCGAGGTATCACTGTGACCGCCCTGCCCACGGGACCTCTCTCCCCTCCGGTGCTGAGGCTCAGGTTCGGTGTGACCTTCAGGCCCTCTGACGGACTTGCTTTGAGAGGACCGTATCCCACAGAGGAAGTGGATTCCTCCTTCCTGGTGAAGGTGAGGCAGAGGTTGATGCAGACGTTTCCTTTTCCCTCCACAACAACCGAACTGCATTTGAAACCACAGACAGGAAAGATGTGCTGACAGACGAGAGACGAGGTGAGCGCCTCATGTCTAAATGACACACTGTCAGATAAACTAGATTGTAGTTCTTAAGCCGTCAGATGAATTCTCCTCTGTCCTGACTGTCTGCTGCTGGATTCCATACTGAATATGGGCCGCAGCACCCTGGGAGCTGCAGATCTAGATCAACCACAACATACCCCTGCTTCTGAATGGAATACTGCGTGGTTTTTTTTTCTCCACCATGAATTAAAGATGTTAGCCTGAACAGCTTCCACGTTACCGTGTAGTGGAGCCAGGCCTTGTTCGGTGTGCTCCAGTGGGATTGTGGCAACTGTCGGCAGTGGTCAGTTCAGGGTCAGAGGGGGTTCTCTGGTGAACACGGCACGCTCAACAATGCTCAGTGGTGGACAAAGTACACAACTCCATCACTTGATTACAAGTAAAGATAGTCCTGGTCAAATGCTACTCCAATAAAAGTGAAAGTTGCAGGGTCAAATTATTACTTGAGTTAAAGTACAGGAGGAGTAATTGCTTTTAAAATACTTAAAGCCCCAGTGTGTAATTTTTGTACTTTTCTGGCGACATCTGGTGGTGGAGTTGCAAACCGGAAGCACCCGACAGGGGACACTTTATGGAGGCACACCACTGAATCCCTTTTCGGTTTCCAGCAGCGCTGAAAATTCCATGCGAATGCGACGTATTCTGGACCGTTTAGTTCAACAACCGTATTCAACACGACGTAGCAAACATGGAGACTCACACGGAGGTTGGGTCCACCGCATGGAACTATATTTAACTCATTCAAAGTTGACGAAAAAAACATTGTGATTATATATATTTGATCACATAGTTATGGACAATATATTCAATTTCTGTGATAAGTTCTTCTAAATATTACACACTGTAGCTTTAAGTATTCAAAGTATATTTTTTTCATCTCAACGCATTGTATACTGTCACAGTACATTAAAAGAACCTAATGACTCTGAAACGACCCACTAAAAATTCATGATTTGCTTATAGAACCTGAAAAATGAAAGGCCTGTTGAATATGCTGCAAATCCTAAGGAAACGCAATTAAACTGACAAAAAGGACCAACATTTTCTTTCTTTAAAAAAAAAAAAGCCTCAACAAAGCAAACGGTAAGAATCATCCTGCGCCTGAGAAATTTCTATTACATAGAACTAAGGAATGGCAAAGGATGACTTGGTGGAGAAGGGTCACCTCCAACAGCTGCTGTAGCCATTACTTAAAGACCCCCTCCTGTCACGTTTTAGAGTATATAAAAACAATCTGCTATGCCTTATATTTTGTTTAACATTGTTTACCCCCCAAAAAAGTTTTTAAAAATCCTCTGAAATGGGGCTGGAAACCATCCACTCTCTCTCCCTCATTGAGGAATTCTGAGACTATGAATATTCATGATATGCAAACAACGCCGGCCCCGCCCACCACAGCTGCTCGTGCTAGGTTGACCGGTGGAAGAATGTGCGCAAAGACATGGCTAGAGACGACATCGGAGAGATTCAGCCATAACACTTTCACCAACTGCTAATGCTAACGCTCACTGGCTGCTGACACCTGCCGTCCTCTCGTAGATGCATACTGCTAATGCTAACGCTAACTTTTTTGAGTGGAGGGGGACTTTAACTTATATCGTATAGGTAACATACAACCACCTGTCGATGACGTCGTCTCTCTCGAGGTACAGAGGTACGGCAACACCACTCAGACAATCAAGATACACACAGAACTGCATGAACACAGTTTATGGAGTTCTGCATTTTGTGAAGAAAAAAAATCATCCGCTGACGTTAACAAAAATGTTAAGAGTAACGAGGGCCTTTATAGAAATGTAGTGGAGTCAAAGGCTCAATATTTAACTTTCAAAAACAAACAATACTCAAGTAAATTAAGTTTAAGTACTTAAGTACATGTACTTTACCACTGAAAATGCTCCAAAGGCTATATTTTGATTTAAAACTAGCGGTATACTTCTAAATTATATTATATATTATATATTATATATATGCTGGGTGTTATCAGCATGCAAATGGTAATAGGCGCGGGCCAGGGTTTAATAATATCCACACCCACCCAGATATAATATCTACTGCTTATCTTACCATATCTATCTAAGTAGATATCCATCTGCTTACCTTACTACATCCATCCATCCATCGTCTACCGCTTAATACACTTGGGGGTCGCGGGGGGGGGGGGGGGGGGGGGGGGGGCTGGAGCCAATCCCAGCTAACATTGGGCGAGAGGCGGGGTTCACCCTGGACAGGTCGCCCGCCTATCACAGGGCCACATACAGAGACAAACAGCCATTCACTCTCACATTCACACCTATGGTCAATTTAGAGTCTCCAATGAACCTAACCCCATTCTGCATGTGTTTGGACTGTGGGAGGAAGCCGGAGAACCCGGAGAGAACCCATGCATACACGGGAGAACATGCAAACTCCACACAGAAAGGCCCTGATTGGTTTGAACCAGGACTCAAACCCAGAAACTTCTTGCTGTGAGGTGACAGCGCTAACCACCGTGCAGCCCCGCCTTACCATATACTTAACCATAAACCTAACCTGACCCTAACGATAACATTTAACATTTTATGTCATGAGGACATAAGGAAGACAGACCCTCATAATTTGACCATGTTAACAGATTTAGGTCCCCACATATATCTTTAAGACCTGGACCACACACACAGGACATGGCATCACTTACACAGTGCACATTACACGCCTCTCTCCACGGCTGGGTACATGTATTAGTACCTCGTCAATAAGCAAATCTTTCCATACACAGCAAAAACGCATCCAGGTCCCTGTATTAGAACACAATTGGAATAGGAAACCCACGTTATAGGAGAGATGGAAATAGTGTAAATATTAATTCAAGTATTATAATTAATTATCTTTTCAACCACTCAAGGCCAACCACTAAATTTTAATGGAGTGACATAAAGCATCCCCAAATGTACCATGATTCAATTAAAGTGTTTTACCGGATAATGGTGTTTGAAATAATCACAAGTGCTCTATATATAAATGAAAGTCTGCACAACAACGATGATGGAAGGCAGTAGGTGGAAAGTAAACTGGCTCCTGTGCTATTTGTACTGCAGGTAACAACACAAATAATTCAAAACTCCAGCTTTATGAACCTGAGAAACATAAAACATAAGGCTCAAAGAGAGACAACACCATACAGTCACATCCTTAACGTGACTATGGAAACATTATGACACCTCTGGCCCACTGTTGACATCACACAACGATGTATTATTGCATCAGGGATGCAATAATACATCCACTGACTGTATGGGGCGATCATAGGACTGAAATACCAGCACAGTCACTAGTGATCATATAAAGTATAGAACAAGGTCACGCGTCCTCATATTCAACACCAAAGTAACAGACCTTTTGTGAGGAGGGCTGTTGTGGGACGTGTGTCATCCACTGATGATGGTGATGATGATGATGATGGGGATGATGATGATGTAACTGACCGTGACCACTCGACGCCTCCCTCCTCAGTCAGATGTGCCCTGATCCTCCGACCTGACTCAGCCCATGCCTGCAGCCCCGGGGCCTAAACCGAACAATCCCAACTTCACAGCCCGAAAACCTCTCGTCCTCTGCAATGACACGTCTCCTCACACATCACACCACACACACACACACACACACACACACACTGGCGGCTGCAGATGTACTTTGGTGCCGTTATTCGCGATTTGCGCAGAGCAGCACAAATCCCCACAAAACCGCAGCATCATCCAGAGGATGCGCAGAGAGAGACAGGGGCGGGGGGGGTTGGGGGTCCGTGTGCACCGGGCGCCCGCAGGAAACACTGCAGAGACACGGGGCGAGCGCGTCCCGTACAGCGGAGCCGCAGCGCTCCTGTCCCGCTGTCATTTCTTTCTTTTTTTTCCCACGTCCTCCGTCCTCTCCATCACCCCGACACCGGCCGCGCCGCTGCCGGGACACCACCCGCTGCGTCACTGCGACGGCATCCTCAACGGCACAAAGTGGAGAAGGTGCGCTTACCCGCGCTGCTGCGCCGCTCCTCTCCCCGCTGCGGCTCCCTGGCACCGTCAGCTCCGCAGAGGCATCAGAACAACAATCCGCCTCCGCTACCGGAGACCTGACTCCGAGTTTGCCGTCTCCCGTCAGCGCGATGCAGTCTCTCTCTCTCTCTCTCTCTCTCTCTGTCACTCGGATGGACTCTCTGCACTCCTCCCCTCTCCCACTTTCTCGCTCACTCTGCTCCGCACGCGCGCATTCCCGGTCCGTGGCGGCGCGCACACGCCCCACGCGTAACCAGAGGTTGCGAGCAGGTGCGGGGAAGGGGGTGGGTGTATGGAAGGCCTTCTGAGCATATATTCCATTATCCTTGGTATCCGACGTCAGGTTCCTCCACTAGTTAACTAGTAAAATCCAAAAGACTCACAAGTTCACTAGTTGGACTGTTTCTGGACTCTACTAGTTAACAAGTGCAGTCCAAAATGTCTACTAGTTAACTAGCAACAGCCAAAGTGCCTACTATTTAACTAGTAGGACTTTTAGTGTTACTCGTTCAGTGCACATGCAGGACCGCTAGTGCGTCAGACAGCCGAGGTTTGGACTTCGGTGCTACTAGTACGCTGCCCTGCGTCACTAGTAAGACTTCTGCTGGAACTGGTTGGACAAAATGTTCAACAAGTTGCTGAGAAAAAGTGACATGTAAGAGTTTTTGTTCAACTAGTACACAACCGAATGTCCAACTAGTACAAACAACTGTTCAACTAGTACTACCAAAGAGCCAACCAGTGGATGTGACAGTAAGGAGATATAGACGCCCCACAATTCATTGCGGCAGCAATATTTAACATGACGTGCCATGCACGAACGTAAACGATTCAATCCGACGTAGAAGTAGAAGAAGTAGAAGAGTATGAATATGATCCAGACTAATAATAATAATATTACATTTCATTTATAGAGCACTTTTCATTACTAAAAGCAATCTCAAAATGCACGTCATCATGTAAGTTACTGTTACATATTAATCATTTACATCTGATTTCACTCAGAGGCAGCCGACCACCTGTGATCTGCCGGATGACAACGACAAGTTAATGAAAATGTTAAATGATGGTGCTTGTGGTTGTGATGGTTCTGATAGAGCTGATCTGAACATGAGTAAAGAGTACGTTTTTGTGAGGGGGTATGATTCTGCTATTTAAATCCTTAAATAAATTACATTATAATAGGATGAATGAATTTTGTCAAATTCAGTTTTCACCTCCACTGCAGGTGTGTCTGCATACATACACTGAACATGACATGTTCTGCAAAGCAGGTGGTCACAGTCTGTCTGACTGAGTCACAAAGTTTAGAGCAAAATGCAGGTCATTTATATAAATGACTCAACACACAGACACACACACACACACATACACACAGAGTGTATTCATCCCTCTGAGAGAACACATCATCTTTTCCTTATGCTTCTCCGACCATATGAAGCATGAAAAATAAAGAATGTATTTTTTTTTCAATTATCTTATTAACGACATGATTTGAGATTTTTCAATCTAAATGAATATAATCAATTAATCAAAAATCTATTTGCGGGTTTTTTAATAACCATAATATTTGGTAACATGGTTGTGTTTACCTATGAAAAAATATATATCTTTACCTATGACCATATGTTTACCTATGAAAACAATTAATTGAAAATATACGCTGTTTCAGGCTCAATAAAATAGTTGAATGAATGAAGGATATATTTTCCGTTTTTAGTGATCATCACCTTCAGAAGTATTCAGTATTCAGAGACATCAAAAAAATGTCTCTTTGGAGGGAGTGGATCATTCATGTTTTTAGAACAATCTGTTTTTCAATCCAGCCGACATGTGTGCCGCTTAAACTCTTTAATCTCTCTAATCTAGACCTTTCTAATCTTGCCTCTGTACCCATGGTGCAGGCTTGACAAGGACGACCGGAGAGTAACTGAAAGTTTAATAAGCATCTATTTTGCGAGCGCTCAGAGATTTGTACTCATCGTTGTCGGGGGAAAATCTGTCCAGACTGTTTGAATGCTTAGTCTTTAGCAGCGAGGTCGGGTCGCCCTCTGCCCTGGATGTGCTCAGATAGTCTTAGACACTATGGAGCCGCTCTGTCTGTTCGATGACGACATAATTCTGAGAGTGAAATACACCCGCAGAGACCGAGAAGGAGGTTGTTGGACATCATAAACTAACACTTTTTTGATTTTGTGTACGGTACAAGAAATCTACTCAATATCGAGCTCCTGTCATTAATACTGACTGAATTCTTCTGAACTTTATGTGCAATAGGAAAAGCGTTTATGAATATTTAATTTATTGTTGGGTTTTATCATCCCTCCTTGCCTTTTGTCCATTTAATGTATATATGTGTATTTGTATGTATGCATGTACGTGTATCTGTGTAGGTGCGTATATGAAGGTATGTATTCATGTAGATATGTGTATGCATATGTATATGCATGTATGTATGTGTATATATATATAGATATAGATATATATATACATATGTATATATATTATTTTTTTCTCAGGTGTTTTATAGTTTATGATACCTCTGTTTTTTGTATTATATTTCATTGTTGTAGGTTGTGATGTTCTTGGTTTTTATCTGCAGTTTTTTTATGGAAATCACTTTGTAGCCTTTTTAAGAAAAGTGCCATAGAAATTAAGTTAATTATAATATTATTATTATTATGTGCAAAATGGAGTGTGAGGCTGAGCTGAGTTGGGACAGTCAATCTGCGTTCTAACCCTCACCTATGGTCACGAGCTCTGGTTAGTGACAGAAAGAATTAGATTACAGATATAAATTCCAAAATGAGCGCCAGCTCACCCTAAGTCTCCGACATCGGGAGAGTTAGGTTAATGTTTTAATATGCTTCAATATGTACCATTTTATGTTTATTTATAAATATTAAAGTCTCATAACATAAGGCTACCAGGGAAGAGACAAAATGTGGTTTCTGGTCTGTAAACTGTAAAGGATGCTGCATTGAATATTAAGTATGAATATTATCATTATTATCATTTTCTTTGTATCCCTGTGTGTCATGTGTATCCGTCCAATTGCTCTTGAACACTTGAAATTTTGACACTGTGTTTAAATTCTTCCTTCTCCCACACTGTGTTGATTTAAATCTGCTCAAAAATAAAGCTGAGACTTGGTTCTTCGATGTTTTATCAAGTATTTTATTTCAAAATAAATGTGCTGAGGCCTAAGAACGTGTTAAATGGACTGTATTTATATAGTGCTTTCCTAGTCGTATCGACCACTCAAAGTGCTTTTACAGTACAAGTTACATTCACATACATTCATACATTGCTGGAAGAGCTGTCAGAGGCAAGTAAGGGTTAAGTGTCTTGCCCAAGGACACTTTGTCAAGCTGAGTGAAGAGGATCGAACCACCAAGGTTGGTTGATGACCTCTCTCACTCCTGTGCCGCAAGAACATCATCTGTGTAAACGTCCAAGTACTTTCAGTCTGATCAGGACAAATTCTATCGAGCCCCATATCACAAATATTCTCAAAATATCCCATATTTGCCTTAAGGGGCTTCACAATCTTATTATGTGAGATAACTAACATTAAGATTCACCTCCCCTCACATGTTTGGTTGTGGACCACAGTCAGTTGTTAACTGACCATTGAGCTCAGTACTACTTTGGAAGATTACAGGATACACGTCAAGTTTCTACAGAGAGGAGGGTTTGTTTGTGTATTGTCATTTTCTGCATTTCTTTTCTCAATGTCAGTCAGTACCAGCAGATCTCCAGCAGATGTCGGTGTTGTTACCACATCAGGCTCTTCGTGTCAGACAGGACCAACAGCGTCTCATTGGACCGTTCAAACGATCAGGTCGTTCCACCAATTACACAACCTTGTAAACATGGTACACACAATGACAGGCACAAGGAACAACACTGAAAAGACACTATGCAACTCTAAATCTGTTTCACGGCAGACATTTCCACCACGTGTCATTTCAGAAAAAAACACAGACTGACTCTCCTGCTAAAGAAAAAAAATCCATTTGTTACTTTCTTCGCTGCCATGTGTCCTGTACAATGCAGGATAGTTACCAAAACTTTACTCTGACAAATCAATGATGTTGTTAATAGTACAGCAGCGTCATTGAGTACCACACTCAACACTGTCGCCACTCTGAAAAAAGAAGACAGTCAAACAGAGGAGGATAGCTCCGTGGCACAACGCACAAACACGTGCTTTAAAACAGACGTCACGTAGGTTAGAAAGGAAGTGGCGTTCCACTAATCTAGATGATTCTCATCTAGACTGGAAATTAGTCCAATTAGCTCTATTTAACAGTCTATTCCTCCAACTCTTAGTAGCAATGATTTCATGAGCTTCTTACTAATAAGATTATCATCATCAGAAAATAATAATCAGCTTCTTCCCACTAATAGCACAGACACACTGTCCAGTACAGTAGCCTCGGAACCAACACTATCGGCTAATTTATATTTAGAATGCTTCTCCCCTGCATTTCTCCGTCACCTCTCACATGAAGGTTCTGCAGCAGACACTTCGTTACCGATCAGCTTATGACTGTGGTTTTGCAAATTAACGCGAAAGACTTTTCTCACCGCGGATATCTTGACTCCCTAGAACCAATACAATTATAATGATTGTTTTCAAATGAGTTATCCTGTTCCAGCTCTTGTACTGTGGGCGCTGGCTCGTGAACAGAGCCACCATGAATACAATGAGTTATACCTGTCTACTATAGGAAGGTCTGTTGTCTCAGTTTTGTGGGTGAGAAGTCAGTCGTTGCTCCGGTCCTTTGCTGGGCAGGTCCACCTGGAGTGGACATTTATAATGTGAGTTAAGTTCCATTTCCATTTCCAAATAACATTTGTTAATTTGATAAAGATAAACAACACAATCAGTGGATCCAAACTCTTCATATGCAGAGCTTTATTGCACAACAATAAGACACGATCAAACAGCAGTAGTGTACACCGTCTGAAGCTGAAGGTTGGACACTTCAGGCATTTTCACAGTTTACAGATCCGCCCCCTCTTATTCCGACTTCACTTGGACTGCGGCACTCGGCTCCAGCCGGCCCTCTCTCTGGTGTGTAGTCTGAAGTGGGTGTTGAGGTGCGCCGACTGGTTGAAGCATTTCCCGCAGACGTGGCAGTGGAAGGGCTTCTCCCCGGTGTGGATGCGGTGGTGCCTCTTCAGCATGCTGACCGTGGTGAAGCTCTTCCTGCACACCGCGCAGCTGTACGGCTTCTCCTTTGTGTGCCAGCGCATGTGGACCTCCAGCTGGCAGGCGAAGCTGAAGCCCTTCCCGCACTCTCTACAGCTGTGCCACCGCTGGATGCTCTGGCCCGGGTGAGAGGAGCGGGGCGGGGGCTGCTTCAGGGACCTCACGTTCTTTATCTGCAGTATGTGAGCGCTCGGTTTTCCATTTGAGCGGAGGAACCCCCTCGCCGGCTGGTCGGCTTTCTGAGTCCTGTGACTCTTCGCGGCGCCAGCGGCACAAGAATCCCTCTGAGCTGCTCTACAGTTTGAGTCAACGGTGGGAGAGGAGGCCGAGCTGTTGGCCGACGGCTGCCTCCTGTCGTCCTCGCTGTCCCTCTCTGCCTTTAACTCGTGTGGTGTCCGTGGAGGTGGGGATACAGTCCGAGGCGGGACAGGATGTGACCCTCGTCGTTGCTCAGGGTGACTGCAGGTCCCCTCCTCCGAGTCACTGGCTTCCTGTGAACAATCTGTTTGAATGTGTCTGAGGTTTGGTTCTTCTTTGACGAGTGGCAGCAGCTCCACGCCGCTCCTCCACTCGCAGGGCTGCACATCGTCTCGGGGCAGGGCAGAGGGAGGCTCTGAAAGGGGACCAACATCACAGTCATGCTCTGCAGGCAAATATTACAGTGTGTCGTCTAGGGATGTCTCATCACCCTGACCAGCAGGGTCTCGACTCTGTCAGTCTGGCTACAGTGCTGAGGAGGAACCTGGGGTTAAGTTTATTTTCTTCTATTACTGATTTTCTTGAAAAAGAAAATGAATGTATAAACTTCTATTAAATTCATGGGACCTTGCGAAATCCCATAGCTCTACTCCAAACACTTTTAAGTCATAATTTTTAAGGTTTTTCATCAGATTGTGATTCTTTGTGTGTGCGTATTCTGAGCCTTATCAAGTCTTATGTTTCACTGGATTGGGTTGAAGTTTGTACTGAACATTGAAGAAAGGCGAATGACAATGTACAACATTTATTCATGTAAATAGTCAAATGAAGTACAAAGTACCTGAATGAAGAATCTTTCATTTAAAAAAAATGAATGCCTCCACTAGTTTTCACTTCACACAACTTAATTCTTAGTCTGACTACAGTTCTATGACATGTAGAAGTTATATGGTTATGCATAAAAGGTTCAGTGCCACAGCTCCTGCTAAGTATATCTTCAGAGCTAAAAACCCACTCTTCAAGACATCTTGACTGTGTATACACATTTAGATATATTTTCCTAAGTATATATTAGGATATTAGATATTTGCTTTGAAGCAAATGTCAGCCAATCACGTGGCAGAAACGTTTTGATTAAATGATGGAGTAATATATCATCTTTACTTTTTCAATTTTCCGTCAATAAAAATGAACACTTTCCCATGAAAAAGTTTCAAGTTTCAAGCAAATGAAAATAATCCTTAAATATCATAAAAAAGTGTGGTGTTTAGATTTTTTGCTCTGAAACTATATTTAGCATGACCATAAAACTTCTACATGTGATGAGTTATGATCAAAATCAAACCTCAAAAGTGTTTGGAATTTAATAAAAGTTTATACCTGAACGTGACCTGACAGGCCCTCGTTGAGTTGACATGGAACGAACCTACCAGACTCTTTATGTCTTTCAAGGCTTGGCTAAATTATTGTGATGTCTCAATTGTATCATGCAGCTAATTTGAAGAAAATATTTGAAACTGAAAGTTCAAGCTTTGTCTTGAAATTTAAATAATTCATTATTATTATTTACATTTTAGGTTAAATAACATTATAATTTTATTTATTTGGTTGTATTTGCAATTTTTTTTTAAAATTTATAGTTATTTATGATAAAGTTTATGGTTAAATATCAAGCCTTGATTACATTTCTGTCATAAAGGTTTGATAATAACAACTTAGGAATTATTGACAGATTTAAAAAATATATGTATATATATATATATATATATATAAATCTGCAGATGTATCGGTTTCGTGAAACTTGTACTTCCTAATATCGATATCGCCCCCCAAAAATACATAGCGGTCGGGCTCCAATTCATACACTGACCTTCCACTCCACCAGCACTCAGATAAGAAATTTTCACTATTTTTTTATATTTATATATATATATATATATATACTCTCAACATACTCTTGGAAATGATTCTAAAGATTACAATGATGGGACAAACATAAGTGGAAGAGACGTGTTCAGGTGTAGACTTCAACACAGGAATAGCAATAAGTCACTTTATGAGCGCTTCTGTTAGAGAAGTTTTACTCCGCACAGTGTCCAGCTCAGGTTTGAGGATTTATGCAAATTCGATTCCAGAATTGATATTCAAGTTGGAAGAGAAAAAACTTTTCCAGCACTGACTGTTACTTTGAATACACCATTGTACTTCTCAGAGGTCAAGATCAAACCTGGAACTTTCAGTTTCAAACATTTTGACCCTGACTGGCCTCCATATGTGGGAACGTTTCACACGAACAGTTCATATTCAATCACTGCTGAGCCCTAAATATGCCTTCATCATCAGACCCACTGCACCCACCCGGTAGAGATCCGGTGAGATGGTCTGGACCTATCAACTGGTTCATGCTCATCATTATGACCACATCAATAGTCATAGTTACGCATCTGTAACTATGACCAGGATGATGACAGGTGCCACCGGCTCGTGGTGCCTGGCGGGCTCTGGCCTCGGGCGGCGCTCACCTGGCTGCAGCAGCAGCCGTTGGACGGCGACGTTGAGCAGCCGCCGGAGCCGCTCGTTCTCCGCCTTGGAGCGCAGCAGCTCGCGCTGGTGCTCCAGCAGCGCGTCCCTGACGGCGCGGAGGATCTCCTCGGCGGCCGCCGTCAGTCGGTCGTTCACGAACACGTTCAGCAGCTCCAGCCCGCTCATGGTTGATCCTGCCGCCGCCGCCGTCGTCGTCGTCTCCGGAGGGGAACGTCCTTCTGTTTACATCCACTCGCCAGGAAGCAGAAGCGCGCCGGCTCCTGCCTGCGTCCTGCGTCCTGCGTCGTGCGTCCCATCGCCGCTCGCGGAGGCTCCGTCTGGCACGCCCCCTGGCGGCCGGGAGACCGCACCGCATGTTGTAGGAACTGTATGCTCTCACTCTTTATTGATACATATACACTTTATCAGTCAATTTCAAATCAGAGAAAAGAGGCTGCAAACTTGTAGGCTTCCAACCAGTGGCGCCCCCACAAATGTTTCACGGGGGGGGGGCGAATGAAAATCTCAGGGTGGCACACCTAAACCAAAAGCCATAACAGAATATACTCTTTTTTTTCCTCCTTACCTTCATTTGGGCCCTGCTCCTTCAAACCTTTAATTTTTCCGGGCTAGATGAGAATCATCTAGATTAGTGGAACGTGATTTCCTTTCCTCGACCGCCTTCTTTTCCAGAGGGGCGACAGTGTCGAGTGTGGAACGTAGTGAGGCTGCTGCACTTTTAACAACATCATCAATTTGTGTCCAAATTCAGTGTAGTTAATAATCGAGAATTCAAATGCAACTAAGTAGTGATCGGACAGAGTTTTGAGGAAATATTATTCGATTTTCAAGTCATATGCCGTATGTCAGCACAAGGTCGAGGTAGTAATTTAAACAGTGAGTGGGTTTGTTTACATGTTGAATAAAACCAACTGTCTATTAGTTAATTAAAGGCAGAACTAAGACTGTCGATGGCAACATCCGCATGAATGTTTAAATCGCCCACTATAATGACTTTATCTGTGCAAAGCACCAATTCAAGATAACAAGTTTGAGAATCCAGAGTAAGGGCCTGGTGGACGATATACAACTAGAAGAACAGTTTTTTTGACATTTCCAGCTCGAGTGTATGAGGCCAAGGGTTAGGCTTTCAAATGAGTTAGTTATGTTTAGGTCAAGGGTTGAGCAATTAGTCAATGGACAGGTTATACATTTAAATAAATGTATGTTGTGGATATTACTAATATCCCCTGGTATATTTTATTCACTGTAGAAATCATGTAATACTTAATATACACGCCACATGTGAATGAAGGGAAAACCAGCACTTATTTTCTTCCCCTTTAAGCACTGGTCATTCTGGATTCTGCAGTTTTGTTCATCTTAAATTACACTGAATAATATCCTCACTACATTTATACCATGTTTGTAATCTCACTTTGATACCATTTTATTTACATTACATTATCCCGTTGTCTTCTTTGGTGTAGAATGAACATTTCACGTTCGTCCCCGACTGACAAAGTATCAGCAGGAGCTCTAATTTATAATAATAATAATAATAATAATAATATATTAATCGAGCTGGTCGTTAAAAGCATTTTTTATTTACACGCAAATTTGTACAAGAGACTTTTAACAATGATCATAAAGAAAACATGATTAAGAAAATCAAAGCCCTCCGGAATAAAGACCCTGGGTCACAAGAGGAGCTCGTGGGAACGAAATGAAAACATCATTGAAGGTGAGAGACGAATAAAACATGAAACTAAAAGCTTAAAATGAGTGAAACTATCATCGGGACATGATACCATGAACCACAAAGGGTGGTCGTCACTGCTTGTAAATACAAATACATAATTGTGGGTGACAGACAGGGGTAGTTTGTGCTTAGTGAAGCCCCTCAGCTGTCAATCATCTCTGACAGCTCCTGCAGCAGGTCGTCCTCTCCCATGCCGGGGTCTACGTCGTCCTCCAGGTGGTCGTCGGTGAACTCGTTCATCAGCTCCTCAAAGTCGTCCACGGCCGAGGTGGAAGGAGCAGCGCTGGAGGTGGACAGGGTGCGGGACACGACGGCGCTCGGCCTCCGTGCTTTGGGCTGAGTGGGGGTCTTCAGGACTGGGCTGTGTGGGAAAAAAAGGGGCATGTTATTTCTTTAGTGACTTTCAATGCTGAGTTTTTTAATTTGAAACAACGGATTCAGGAAGTGGAATTACGTAGTGACGCCAAGACAAAAGCAAGAGTGAAAAAACTGAGGAACCAAACAATACCGAGGCTAAAAACATTCTTGTGATATCCCATTATGATTTGTTTCTATTTATTTTTGTACAGTATATAGATTTTTTTTTTTTTTACTTTGCTAGAAGTTAACACATCACTTAAAGTCTGACATTACCAATAAGTCAGTGTTCTTGTTTAAATTCTATATTGAGGTTAAGCCCTCTGTGGACCTTTACCTTTGGGGGACTGCACAGGCCTCTCTAGAAGCAGCAATACTGGGGGTGGGCTTGGTCTCCTCGCCCGGGCTGTGTGGGAAGACGGGGACAGTCTGGAGCTCCTCTCTCAGGGGGCTGGAGCCGGAGCCCGAGTCCAGCGGGGTGCTGGGACTGTGGGGCACATCGGAGCTCAGCTGAGCCTCCGTGCTGGAGGACGGCAACACCTGACGACACAAGTCCCAGAAGGTCATTCAAAGAACTTGATTGTTTAGATTCTCAATCATACTTTGCCGTTTGTTCTTAATACTTGAGATTAGATTAGCATTTGATTGACTGCTGGCAGATGATGGAAAGAGAGCAGATGCACCAGAGAACAGACGGGAATTCAACATGTTGAGGACTTGCTGAGGTGAAATGTAAACAAAATGTGAAGGGTCCCAAAAAACTGCTATTGCTACAAAGGTAATAAATACAAAGATGAATGAGATATACACCATGAGGTGTTAATAAGGTTTTGGCACCACCATTGGGACATTGTGTCCAACCCACCTGTCCATCTCTGCACGCCGCCTCCTGCAGTGACTCGTCCGCCTCAGTGCAGCTGCTGTTCAGAGGTTTCACCGCAGCCACAGCAGACCGCCCGGCTCCCCTCCTCTTCTGGCCCGGCTTCACCTGCACCGCAGGCTTCACCACGGACGGCTTCACGTTCAGTTTGGGCCTCACTGAAACAGAGGCACGAATTGATGAAATGTTAATGAATCGTGAGAGGGAGCAAGGGCTTGATGGACACCATAAAATTTAGTTTCTCTAAATCCCATGCTGTGTGGTTCTTGTTGACATGAAACTTAAGAATCCAGTGTCATTAGAACATCAAAATCAATGTCACTCTAGCGCATGTTAATGCAGAGATGATACATTCAACAATATTATCATCATTTGAAGACCATTTTTTGATACTGAATCGTGTCAGCTTGGTCAATGCGTCCTACACGATTTGTGCTGCTGCTGAGAGAAAGGAAGCTAAAATATTCCCCTAACTAGGGATGTACCGTCCACGATATTGCTAAAATAAATTTGTGATTAAAATGTGTCACAATGACGTAGGACTGTAGTGTTGTGTTGATGTGTAGTCTCGGAGTGTGTGTGTGTGTGTGTGTGTGTGTGTGTGTCAGACTGCTCATTTGCCCGCACTGCTGAAAAAAGTTCTGAAAGCGTTTGTATTTTATTTTCATGCGCAGTGCGTGTTTACATTTTGACTGACGGCTTGTTCCGATCGCTGCAGTTTGTTTACATGTGAGGTCAATTTTATTAGATGATATTTTGTTTGCACTAATAAATGCTGCTGCCTGCAAATGGCAATCACCAATAAAATGTTGTTCAGTATTTTTCCCCCCCGATACCGTCATAATTATCGTTATCACAAATTTCCTTGAAATATCGGGATATAATTTGTTTGGCTTTAACGCCCAACCTTACTGCTAACCCAAGGGTAACATGCATACTAATGTTTTATAACTGAAACCATCTCCACACTAGGGCAGTTGGAACTAATTCCGGGAAGTAAAATATAATTTTAATATGAAGGAAAGTCAATATTATTTGAATGTCTATTTTCATTTAACTTTAAAAAAAAATTGGCTCAGATGCCTCGGCCGACCCACATGAAAACGTAACGTCCGGGCCAGGCATGGTACTGACGCACACTGACCTGCTGTGGCCCCAATCGCTTTACATTGAGTTTCACTACGGAAGTTTGTTTACCCTCGATCTTAGTAAGAGAAAAAAAAAACCTTCAGCTGATGTTTTCTGGTCTCTCACATTCTATAGACACCGACATTCTGATGAAAGGTGTACTGTTGCTGTTGTGGTGTCAAAATGATCATCAACAGCACCCTGCAACATGAAGACAGTGTGACAGAATCAGGGGTGAGGTACCTTTGGTGTCTCTCGTCTGTTCTGGGGATTTCTTCTGATTGTTGCCCGGTGTTTCGTCGAGAGTTGGGGCCTCTGCACTGAGGCCGCGGGGCGCCGCTCTGGGCTGCTTGGCCGGGGACAGTGCAGTGGAGTTCCGGGTGTTTTTGTCCGGGACCTCCCTGGAGCTTCTGGGGCTCTGTGAGTGGGACTCTCGCCCCTGTGTGGGAGAGCTCTGCTCCTGGGGGGCCGAGGTCAGAGCAGTTGTAGTGCCAGGAGAAGAAGAGCGGCTCAGAGGTGTGGCAGCCCGGGGTTTGAGGGGAATCAGTTTACGAGCGGGGGGGTTTGGAGTGGAGGGGGTAGTATCAGAGGTCAGAGAGGTGGAGGAAGGTGATGAAGAGCCTGACGATGCTGGACTTTTTTCAGCAGGCGCCTTCTTCTTCGGGCTGCGATCAGTAGTCTGGTTCTGAGACGGCTTGGCTTCCGCTGAGGTTTTGTCCTGCTCCTCCATTTCCTGTCTGCGAAGGCGCTTCTCTCGCATGATCTCCTCAAAGGTCTTGACCTTGACGTTGTTACTCGTGGCAGAGCCGGTCTGGAAAGACAGAGGGAAATAACCATCACCTACAGTTGACAGAAGAAGAACAAGCAACAAGAGCCAATATGTAACCCGGACCAGACCGTACCTCGGGAGCAGCAGTTTGAGATTTCAGTGGCTTCGCTGTAACGTCGCCTCTCTTCTCTGTTGAGACGCTGCCTGCTGAGGTCAACAGAAAAAAAATCATGTTTGAAAACACTATATGTTAAAGGGGGATTAGCAAACTCAAAGTGTAAATGAATCAGAGAAACATTAACAACAATAAAACCATCCTTGTTCTGACTCACTTTGGGAGCCAGGTTTGTTGATGCGCGGTCGACCAGGCTTCTTGACACCGTTCTCCTCGTTGTCGGTGCTCCTCTTGTTTTCAGCCTTTTCAGCCTTTGCCACCTGTTGGGTCTGTGTCCTCGCCGCCTTCTCCCTGCGGATCTCCTCCAGAGTCTTCACTCTCACTACCCCCGTGTTCGTGGCCTCAGAATCAGGCCCTGCTGTGTTGGACTCTGCTTGGCTCTTGCCTGGGGCTTTCTCCGTGGCGTGCTTCGCCTTCTTGGGGCTGGGGCTCTGTCCCAGCTGCTCTTCCTCCAGCTTCTTCTTGGCTCGAAGGACCTCAGAGAACGTTTTGACGCGGCTAATCGGGTCATCTTTGACAGCGATGGCTCGCTTCACACCCTTGGTGGCTTTGATAGTGACGGTCTTGGTGCTTTCGGGACTCGCAGCTGAGGGACCGTCGTTCTGGCTCTGAGACTTTGCCGCCTTCTCCTGTCGGATCTCCTCCAGGGTTTTGATGCGGATTTGCTCAGGAGCTTTCTGAGCCTCCGTGTTAGAATCAGCTGTTGAGAAGAGTGGTGCACAATAATATATAATGTTTTACTCAATGTGCGGGATTATTTTTCGCAAAAGAAAGGACAATGAAAAGGTAAAATCTGATATTCTTCAGGGTTCTTTACCTGGGTGAGTGGGTTCATCGAGAGCAGCAGGGAGTCCCAGTCTTTCCCTAACAGGCTTGAAAGCTTGAGAAGCAGAAGAAAGAAAACAGTTTGAATAGACATATTCAATCAAACACAACCTGTTTGTATTCACTTTCCAAACTCACAACTCTTTCCACCTTTAATTACAACCTCTACCACCAGCAAGAGAAACGCCTGCAGGTGATGCACAGTAAGTAGCTCTGGGCTCATTTTGATGTTTCACAATACTCACATTTCTGCGGGGGCATTAACGGCTCTTCTTCATCCATAACACTGCCCAGACGCTCAGCCAGACTCCTGTTCACCAGGACACCGTCTCCACTATATACATCTACAGCAAGGAGAGGAGAGGTCACGAGAGTCCGCACTGCTACCAAAATATTGAAATCAATGTGTTGCAGCACGAGTGCCAACATACTGCTGCCGGGCCTCTTCCTCCCGAGTCTTTCGACCACATTGCCTCTCGCTCTCCTGGTTTCTTCAAAGACAAGTTGGCCTGGGTTAAAAGAGAGAAACCACACGCTAGGTGAGAACAGGAGGATGATGCAGGTCGACAGTAATGGTTACTATAATATCGGTTCATTGGATAAAGAAGAGAGGGGAAAAAAGCAGTTTCAATAAAAGCAGGGAACATCCAGAGCAGATATCCCGGCGTGTAGGTCGGTTCCATCTCATCATCAGATGAGAAACGGAGCAAAGTAAGATGCCACTTCAAAGCCACCACAAGATATTTCAGTGCACTGGGCCTGAAACTAATCAGTGGCATCATTTTATGTCTAATGTATCTATATTCTATATATAGATACTGAGTATCTATATTCCAATCCTCCAGTTGCCCAATCTATGCAATTCTATGGCCTTAAACAGCAACCCCAGTCTTAGCTAACTGCGAAGCTAGCAATTAAGCTTTCAGGGAGACTTGTCTTTAGAATGGTGAATGTAAAAGCCAACTCATCGATTAACACATTTTTTTTAAAATCTAAATCAAATTCCAGAATGTCATCAGACTAAAATATATAATATGGAATTAGTAAATAAGCAGAATCTGGGAGGAATGATAGACCCTTCTAAGTTCAGCCCCTCACAAGTCCCTGCTTTACCGTCTCTGGCCTCGTAGGGTGATGGTCGAAAATATGACTGGATGTTTTCTTTCTCTCCGTTGGCCAAGGAGTCAGGGCTTTGGATGGGGTAACCAGCTCTCTTCATGCTGCTCTTCAGGGCCTTCCTGAGCCGGATCTCTTCCAGGGTGCTCACGCCGAAATTCAGCGAGTCATCTGTCAAGACACGAAGTTATCACATCAGTCAATGTTACCTAGAATACGACAGGATTGCAGTTTTGGCCCATGCATTATGTTTCCAGTATTTTGCGTGGCTCCAGTCTCACCTGATTTAGGAAGCTTTCTAGGAGACGGGCCGCCCCTGCCGTCCTCTCCCTCCTCAGAGAACTGGTCTGGAAACAAAAAAGATCCAAGAGGTGAAGACAATCATCTGTTGGGATGTTAATTCAGTATTTAAAGAAAATAGGGGAAAGGTTAGAAGAGATCTAACCCAGCTCACCATCTTCATCCTCGTCATCATCTGCTGGATTAATCACCACTGGCGGGTGGGTGGGGCTTGGTACTGGCTCCTGACTTTCAGTCTTGATCACCCCTCGGAGCTGGGGATTGGCTGCAGCGGGGAGGGGGGCGGTTGGTGGGGGAGCTGGCTCCTCCTGGGGCTGCTCCTCGTTCTTGCTCAGACCTGGGAGATTTACAGTGATTATCACTAACAGTCTTTCACAGGTGGATGTAAAACAGTTTCACATTTTGTGTAAAAGAAGACACCTCACCTTTGCCGGGGGGGACGAAGACGCCATCAATGTAGCGAGCCTTTTCGTGGAAGAAGGCACAGTGTGGCTTCTGGCAGCCAGCTGGCTGGTTCTCCCAATAACAAGCTATCTCCCTTCTGTTTTTCTGTTTTGATGAACCGGATGAACAATGTAACAACATGCATGCTGGAGCTCAATCACATCTGTGTCCATTAAACTGCCCTAATACATGTCTGCAACAGCACACCTGAATTCAAAGGAAACTTTCTTCATGCTAGGCCTGTCACAATAACAACTTTTTGTTGCACAAGATATTGTCCCAGAAATAATTGCGATAAACAATATTATCATCATTTGAAGACCATTTTTTGATACTGAATCGTGTCAGCTTGGTCAACGCGTCCTACACGATTTGTGCTGCTGCTGAGAGAAATGTAATCCAAAGTTTACACTTCTCAGACAAAACGACCAATTTGAAGACATTGTGCCTTTAGAAAAATATTAAGAAATCCACATTTTCTGATATTTTATAGTCAAAACCAGTAATTGAATAATCATACGATAAGAGAAGATGAGAGGGTAGAAGAAGCGAGACTTTGCTGGACTGTTATTGAGGTTAATAAACATGACTGAGTTCATATTTATGTATCATACGTTGATAATTATCGTGACAGGCCTAGTGAGAAGAAATTTACTGATCAAGCAAAACTACTAACAACTGTTTTAACTAACAACTGTTAATGTAAGTTAAGATTGAAACATGACTTATATTAACTGTTGTCACTGACTGGAGCTCCTGGCTCAATGTTTACTGGGACACTTTCTACCCTTTAGTAACTGCCCTTCGGGGGGGGACACAAACTCAAGTGGGCAAAGCTTGAAGGAGATTTCTCCCGAAGTTGTGAACTAATGTTGAAATTTTCCTTACTGTGATTTCCATGTGGCGAAACTTGCAGATGGTCCGAAAGCAGCGTCCTTCCTGCCAGAGGTTGCAGACGGCCTCGCTGCCCATGGCTGCCTCGCAGTGTCTGAACGGGCAGCTGTCTCCCTGCAGCAACATTGAAAACTATCAAGACCACACTCCTTCTTCCGGCCACCAGTCAAATTCCAACCGGTTACATTATGCACGTACAGTATGTGTTAGCGCTGTGCTCGAGGTTTGCTTACTTTAGAGCAGGTGGAATAGTAGAAGAAGTAGCAGTCGTCTCCATGGTTGGTCATGGTGATGCTTGTGTGCGTCTCGCGTGGCGGAGGTGATGAGGTTATAAACGTTTAACCCAGCGGGTGGTTCTCTTCAGGACCAGAAGGACTCTCCCTGACAACACAGAGCAGAGAAAAACATCAGAAAGAAAAAAACCTAAAAAAAAGTCTTATGTTAACATGATTTACTGACATGCAAAACCAAGGTGTAGGGAAGCTGCTGTCATTTTTCAGGTTTAATGAAATTTGAATTCAGCTGTCCAGTAGGACTTCTCTTTTAATCTTTCATCCTCTGTGAAGCACCATTTTAAGCATAATGCCACCGTTACCTGAGGTGGCCGAGAAGCTGGTCTCCCTCTACAGCGCACAGCTGGTGGGGTGTCTCCGCGGTGGCATGAGTCCTGAAGGAACACTTGATCCGTGAGATAAGAGGGAAAGGGATCGGGTCGCGCAGAGACACTTGTCTTCCTACGATATCCCTTCTCTGAGACACCTTTATCTCCGCCAGAGTGCTAACATTACTGATGGTGGATGCAACAGAGTCCTTTGGGTATTTTTTTTTTGTATCTATTGATTTAACTAATTCAAAGAAATAAATGGGGGGAACATAAACTGCCAAAAAAAGAAAAATTGGATCCAAAAAAAGCTTAAGCAAAAAGGAGACAATTGTGGGCTGGTGGAAAAAATCCTCAGCTTCTTCTTGGGCGTGGCGACATTTGCTGATGGCAGTAGGGGAAAATGAGCAAGATACTGAAGCTTCTAGATATCATCAGCTGTTGATTATCAGTGATGAAGGGAAAAAAAAATCTTCTGCCAAAGAATTCTCATGTGGGGGGAGACAAGCTATCCATATCCAGGGGTCCCCACAAAGAGCCGAGAGGACGAGTTTAACCTATAAACCAACCAAAGACACTCCCGGGGAACTGAAAAGAGGGTTATTAAGAGACAAGACATTTGAGAACAATGCAGACATCTTGACATTTTCCACACAGAGGTACAGTACGCAGAGCAAAACTGGTCGGTGAACAGACTCACTGTGGCCATCATCAACCCAGGTTTGTGTATTGATCGGTCTCAAGTGTCTAGTCCAGAATTAATACCAACTAGATTTAAGATGTTCCTGGGTCCACACCAGTCAGGAGGCTTATTCCCTCTTGACATGGAGGCCCTGGTTGGACAGCGACGATCCGCTTGACAAACAAGTCTGCCGTCCATCTTAAGTCAAATTGAAACAACTGCTCTGAAAACAATGGCTCACAAAGTCTACACAAGCACACGTGTGTTTTTAATATTAGCAGGAGTCTCGTGTATAATATTCTATATCAGAGGCAAATTACTAATTTGACAAACACCCGTTAGCCACACGTCCCCTCCCGTGTCGGTTCACGATACGTGTGGTCAGGAATTTGAAAAAAGCAAGACAGTGAAGTAAAACAATAACATACTTACTGTTGAACAACAACAAGTAGCCCGACGCTAGCTGGCACGAGCTACACGCGATTCCTAACAGCGGGCGGAAAAAGACACTGCTCGGCAGAACAATCGAAAACAGCCCAGTTATATAACGTCACACGATTACGTGGGTTCGGATTTTGAGGACATACATGGATCAAAACGAAATGCGGCTTTGAAGCGTGTGCACGTTGGGTTCAGGGTTATTCACACGGAGCCGAGGCCTACCCGAACGACCAGCCGCTCGCGACCTTATCGTTAGCGTTAGCTACATGCTAAGACGGCTGTTAATTCTGTGTTTACCATGGTATTCGCTTTTATGTTTTAACGCTACGGTGTACCAGAAAAGGAGACAATGCGGTGTAAAAGAAGGTATGCGGTGTTAATTACCAGTTTCAGATTTTTTTTTACTAGATTATAAGAGTTGTGTTATGAGGGGACAGCGCCGTGCCTCTTCGCTGACTGCCGCAGCCGGAGTACAGCAAAATGGCGGCAGCAGGAAAGACGGGGAGAGTGGGCGGGCCGTGTGTGTTGCGTTCACGTCTCGTGGAAAGATTGTAAATTCGATTGCCTAAAATAGGGCGCCGTTCAAAGCTAATTGTACTTTTTAGTACAATCATATACTGAAACATTACATATGCAATGTACATGCAAATACAATAATAAATGGTTCGTTGTAAATATAAATATCGTTATTTTTGATGCGCCTTTTACTTTTGATAGACTACTTAAAGTACATTGAGCTGATTTACAACAGGTGAAACGCTGGGATTATGAATACTAGTCCCACTAGTGGTTTTGTAGTGTTGAGTGTTTGTTGGTTTGAATTCAGTAGACTTGACTAATTTGAACCATAACAGTTGGACATGCCTTGAATGCTTTCTTACTCTTACTAGCACAAGGGAGTAATTTCAGCTCCTCTTTTTTTTATGTGGCCGATGTGCCTGAACGCCGAACTTTCATATTAGGTGTACTGGATGTGTGGTTCATTTAATTATTGAAATGACATGTATATGTTATTAGTTAACTTTTTTTTAAAAAGTGTGCAGATGGGGCCACGAGCTCAGGTCAATTTAATTTATGCTGCAAAAATGGTAAAGAAACATTAATACCATCCAGGGCCGGTCCAAGGCATAAGTGAACTAAGCGGCTGGTTAGGGCCCCCTGGCCACCAGGGGGGGCCCCATGCCCAATGTAACTGTAGGCAAACACAGCCATAGTCAGTCAGACAGTTGATGGAAAAGGCAGTGGCGTATAAAGTTAAAGATGTCGGCAATGTCAGAGCCGTTGAGAAAGAGAGTTGCAACAACTCTGTTCACTCCAGTAGTCCATTTTTTTCCAGTAATGGTGGATCATGGAGCCTCTCAATAGTTCCCGGAAGTGGGCAGCAGCGCAATAGAGTAGCAGCAGAATGGAGTCAATGGACCGTCTGTGTTGCACTTATGAAGGGTAAGACGTTTAAATAATCAAATTGTCAACATGCGCATTAAAGCATTAAATTATTTATTATTTTATTCAATTAAATTATAAATTTAATTTTACTTTAAAAAAACATATTGACTTACTACAAAGAGTTATAGCAGACCGACATGCCTATGCTGCTATATTATAAATCAATACATTTATTGACTACTTATTACCAAAAATCGCAGTTCTGTCGCTCTGAATAATGGATTCTAATTGTGCGCCAAGAACTTCTGGGAACTATCTGGAGTCTACATGGGACACATGACGTGCAAGCATTTTGGACTTCTGTTGTCGCTACTCTCTCTCTCTCAACAGCTCTGGACAATGTCACAAAAAAAGAACATGCATGAATAATTTTAATGTTTTACCATTAACATTCGCCGGCTAGCTAGCTGTCAAACAAGACTTCGGTTCAGTCAAGGTGTCTTCATCTAACGTTAGCTAGCTAAAATTAAGATTAAAGACCATAGAAGTATAAAGGCTGAAACTCATGAAATTGACAAATAGTTACAAATCAAATTCTACTTAGGGCCTGTAATAGAAAATATTCTATATACTGTGTTACATATACTTTATACTGTGATTCATAGTTCTATATCGCATGCACTGTTCTGTGAAAACCTGATAGCTTATGCCTCCCTTTAAATTCCTCCATTACCTACCCCCTGCTCCCATTCCCTGTCATACTCCCATCCTCTGCCATATATCCTTACACTCTTCCCTTACCTTGACCTCCTCCATATATCTTTTTGCAGACCTCACTGCTTGTGGGCAGACCTCTATCACTGGAAACTCCTCTTTGTCTTATCACTATAAAGCTCTGCTGAAGACAAACCTCAGAGAGCACTTTTTCAGACTCCCCTGTGTGCTCTGTGAAACCTGTTTGCCTTCTGCTCGCGACAGAATAGAATACTTAGACGAAATCCACTTTGTTCAAAGAATCTTTATTCCAGCCTCTCCACCGGACCCACGAAAGATTTTCCCCAACAAACTTGAATGGAAGTAATGGAGGAATGTGAAGGGAGGCATAAGCTATCAGGTTTTCACATTACAGTGCACGCGATATAGAACTATGACTCACGCAATATAAAGTATATATAACACAGTCTATATAATATTTTCTATTACAGGCCCCATATAGGCTAGGGACAGCTCTGGATATTTACAGTCTATTTTCTGGTTGTGTATTTTCAGATGGGTGGCGAAAAAAATAACTAATATTCTACAGTCGAACTACATCAACTTCATTAATATATGTTGCATATGTTCGTGAATAAACACGTCCGTTATTTTGAAAAGCCACCGGAAGTGAGTATTCTTCTTCCGGTGGCCGTGACGCAAGGCGGGGCAGTTGTACGGGCTTTGATGACAGCGGGCTGAGCGCACACTTATCAGTCCCCCGCCTCCTGTTGCTCTGCCCGCTGCTGACAGCACTCGTAGTCTCCGTCTCGCAGTCCAACGTCTGGACACGCACTTTGAGTCGACCTCACAACCACACCGACGGGTTCAGGAGCGCACACCAGGCACTCCGCGGTTGTTTCACGGCTCAATGGAAACCGTTCAGGTAGGTGTTAGCTCAACAGCCAGGTCGATGTGCGTTAGCCTTAGCTAGCATGTCGCTAGCAGGGCTCGGCTAACGAGGGCAGGGCCAGTTAGCCGCAAGGTGACAAAGTTGACTAACGTTCCGTCCGTGTTCCTTCACACATGCTGTTTGCTGCGTTCAGAAGCTGACGTCCGGATTCTCTCTGGACCTGGGACCTCTGAAAGAACCCCTGGGGTTCATCCGTGCACTGGAATGGGTGAGTGATTCAAATATGTTCCGCAGTAGATGACAACCCACGTCAAACTTCGGCGATAACAGATCTGTGCTCAGCATTCTTCTCATTGGATCCTCGTGATCTTGATAATTCCCTCTCCAGTTAGGAGTACACTGGTACAGAGGACCACAAGTGTCATGGAAATGGAAATAATGCATTTTTTAATCAGCAACGAATTGTACAGTTAAAAAAAAAAAGCATACTTAATTTATTTGCCAACCAATTTAAAACCTGTCAATGGCCCAACTACTGACCAATCAGATCACTGGAAACCCCCGAGTCATCACTCCACAGGGTCCCGACTGGGACAACAGAGTTTACAGTAAAGAGCAGTTGATGTTTATTCTATAGATACAGAAAGTGTAACTGTTTTGCTGCTCCAGACTTTCCATGTCCCCTCTGCTTTTTAAAACAGAGCTTCTGACTAAACTATGATCCACACACCTCAATATTTCTCATGATGATTAATGAACAATTCAGTCTGATTGACCCACTTCTCTCCCCGCCGCTTAACTTCAGTTTCCCTACATAGCAGTTAGATCATTGACAGTCAAAAGGGCTAAAATATGCACATAATAGTCAACTTGATCAAATTCCTGTCCTTATTTACAGTATATTATTAGACTGACTTTTAAATATCAAAATTTATTTTGCGTGCTCGTAGCTGAGTATGATATAACCGTTAAGCCAAATAACAAAAAGACTCCCTGGGTAGTACAGGCCCCAGGGGATGGGGGAATACTTATTTACTTTTCTTCCTAAACTGCATTTGTATTATTTGTTTATGAATTCATGAATGTATTTTTAAAACTTATTGATTGACACTTTTTTGTTTTTGTGTCTGTAAATTCGAACAATTTACTGTTGGATTAATAATCCATTAGTAAATTATTTTCATAATTCTCCTTATTATTTGCCATCAAAATATCACATTGTCAATTACTTTTTAATTTAGATTATTTATAGTCCAGTTCATATCTACAATAGTTTATTGCTTACTTTTGTGACAGAGCTATGTAAATACAGTTGGTTTACCATTCTATTCTAGTCATGTGATCATTTTGTTTACATTTGACCTTGAATATCACGTTTACAACCTGTCTGATCAGCTGACTGCTTGTGGTCTCAGTTTTTGCCCGTCAGTGCTACAACACAGCCCCAGAGTTTTCCCAGTTCTCCGTTTTTCCGTTTTCTCTGTAGTAGTGTGGATGGGTGGGGGAAACGTAGGAGTGTGAATGTTGTTTAAGAACAGCAGCAGTCTGCTATGAGGACTGCCAGCTCCTGTACAGTTGACTTTACAATGGGTAATCTGAATGGACTGTAAACTAAAACAAAAAAGGGCTGTTCAGTAACGCCCCCTCCTATGTGGCTTTTGTGCAAACGGCTTTTAAAGCAGGTGTGCTGTGTGTTTAAGGCGTGTGCTTGCCAAGCAGCCGTGTCATGTTGGTCATTAACATACAGTATACAATGTACTATGGAGTTAAAGTTTAGTGCACACTTTTCACAGGTGGGTTGGATATCAAATGACAGTACTTTAAAAGGCCCATATTGTCACCTTTCTGGTGTTTTACTTGAAGTTTGATATCCTTAAGAAGATGTATTTGTTTTTTTTAGTACTAGAAAACATCTCAATATGGTTTTATAGCTCTTTTTTCATGAGCTCTGCAAAGACGCAAGTTGATTTTGGCCTGTCTAATTAATATGTAATGAGCCTCTTCTGATTGTCCGACTGTTACTGAATGACGCACGGCCAGACCAGCCACCTCCTCTGTTCACCGTGTGTCTGTTCACTGTGCTCAGAGCTGTGCTGGCCTGGAGCAAGGCAGATTCAGCCCTTGAGAAACTATCTCCCTGCTCCCCGCGACTACGCAAAATTCATCGGTAACCGGTGTTGGCGGAGGCCCGTGAGGCGGAAGACGCCGGAGCGATCTGCTGAGGGACTGGAAGCTGGGCAAGGTGACGTGACTTGGAGCTGTTGTTGGGGCAGAGACTCCGGCTGTTCTGGAGGGGGGAAGGAGCTGAGGCCACTGCCTCAGCGTCCAGAACAGCCAGCGTCTCTGCCCCAACAACAGCTCCACGTCGCGGGCCTCCTTAGGAAGTCTGTGCAATCATGTAGCTTCCTGACATCCATCGAGTTAACAGCGCTTCCTTGACATTTTCTTGTGTTTTTGATCGCTCAGCAACGGATGAAGGCTGAGCGCTGGGGGCATGGCTGAAGGCAGTGACTGCGTAGCTGTGACATCGCATTTATACGGAAGTCCTTGTGCTTTTAAAAAAAATTATGCAGAATGTCTGTGGATTGACCGTTTTGACACTTTTGGTACTTACAGAGCCCATAGACCTTATTTATTATGAAAAAAGCCAAGAAATCTCAATTTTGACAATATGGGACCTTTAAGGATAAACCAAATTGTCACTGAAGGCCAAGGACCACAAGCAGTCAGACGTCAGACAGGTTGTAAATGTGATTTTCAAGGTTAAATGGATGTTAACAATATGATCAGATGAAAACAACAGGACTGTAAATTGAGTGTATATAGCTCTTTTCTAGTCTTAATGACCAATAATAGCACTTTACTGTACAAGTCACATCCACACAGAGCTGCTGTTTACCGCGCTTTGTCTGTCATAATCATACACTAGCAAAAAAGCCTTCAGAGGCAATTTAAGGTTTAGTGTTTTGCCCAAGGACACCTGGGGGGAAGCAGGACGGAACCACCAACCCTCCGGTTTGTGGACGAAGTCTCTTCGTCCTGATCCACAGAAAAGAAACCTGAAATAATTCCTGATATTTGAAGTCAGGCTGCCGAAAATGATCGAGTATTTTTGCCCCTTTGATGATGAACAAACTATTATCAACATGTGATTTAAAAACTAGAATGAACACATGAAATGTCTGGAACAGCAACATGATTCCTCTCATCTATAAATATCTGCTGCGCTTTTATTTTTTGTCACTGTGCTTTAAACTCATGTCCCTTACAGGATCCTGTAGAATGATGACTCTTGTTTTCCAGTGATCTGCTTGGTCACTAGTTGGGCTTTGTTTTAACAGGTTTTGATGTTATCGTCCGTTTAACCTCCTCTGGACCAGATCAGCAGTTCAGCATAAGTGAACCAGTTTTGTAGGACTGAAAACCCAGAGTTAAACCTGAAGTTACCTTGAAAACCACACATCCTGCTTCGTAGTAGAGGACGGGTCCGCCCAAGGCATAAGTGGACTAAGCGACTGCTTAGGGCCAGCAGACCAATGTAACTTTAGGCAGGGTACAGCTATTGTCAGACAGACAGTTAGTGGAAAATGCACTACCTTATAAAGATAGCCGTCAAACAAGACTTTCAGTTCAGTCAAGGTATCTTCAGCTAATGTTAGCTAGCTAACCATTAGCTAAGAAAATCAAATTCTGCTTAGGGCCCCATATAGGCTAGAGCTGGCTCTGAGTACTGGCCCTTCTAGTGATAGTAACAAAGTTATTTCGAGTGGAGTTTGAGTAAGAGTTGGACAGGATTTACGACCTCTGGCATTTTTCAACAGCAACATTTATTTCTTTGTCGAACTAGACCATCTGTCATGATGATCGTGAGGTGCAGTGTTTTCCTACAAAGTCAATTTTCTCGGAAGGTGTGCTCAGGCGTATGCCACTGGGCACTGCAAGGCCTTGCCAGATCTGTTTGCATTTTGATCTGGCAAAGATTGAGCCAAGCTGAACATTTTGCTGTGCGGCTGGCTGCAGTGTGAACACAGCCTCTCTGTCAGAGTTGGGTTCTTGTGGTGTTATTATAGTACCTTTTAACCTTTATCATGTGCTAATACCAAAATGATTTCTTGAAAGATCACATTGAGAAAAAGAAAATACTGAACAACCCCTTATTTTTTTCAGTTGCCAAAAGAACAACCAAAAAGACTTTAAAATCGCAACAGCACGGTCATATTTCAGTCGCACACAAAACACAAGCTGCAACACATCACACGACTCTGAGGAGTAGTGTTCGACCGATTTATCGGCCGGCCGATAATATCGGCTGATGTTTGCATTTTTTTACGTGTATCGGCATCGGCCGATGCGCGGCTGCTACATTCGCCGATAGTTTTTTTTTGGGAGGGCAGATCCGGTCGCCTATCGGGCCCGGCCCCGCTCTCCCCGGAACCATTTACCCAGCACCGTCGCGGTGCCTCTGCCCGCCGGGTACCCAACTCTCCCTTCTCCTCCAGAGAGCGGAAGGGGGATTCAATGTCTCCCACCCCGCTCTGCCGCTGGCTCCGGCCGGCTTAGTCGTGGGTCGCGGTGGACGGAGCGCCCGGTGGGTTTGTGTCTTTCTCCTTTTTCTCCGAACCCTTTGCCTCGTGGAAATTGACTTTTTAATCTCTGGGGGCCCGCCGCCAACGGATGGGCGCGAGGCTCGTGGTTGCTGTTTTACGCATCCTCCACGTCCTCGCGCTCTCTCTGCTCGTCGGCTGGCTCTTCTCCCCCCGTACCTTCCTTCCCTTCCCCGCCTTTCCCCTCTCTGCTTCGGCAGGCTGGGACTGGCTGCGCCCCCCGTCGGGCCCCGCACAGAGTCGGGCGCGGCTGCCGGTGGACTTTTTTATAGTCTCCGCGCTGACCGCGCCGCAGGCTTTGCGCAGGGGATCCCATTCGAGGGCGGACGAGTCCCGGTGCGGTGGGAACTCCCGAGATGCTCCAGAGCGACGAGCCACGGCCTTGGCCATAACCCCACTTTGACTAAGACCTCAGATCAGACGAGACAACCCGCTGAATTTAATTCTATTTAACTATTAAATTGAGCAAAAGTAGTATCGGCTCCAAATATCGGCTCAAGAAAATCGGCAGTCCGTATCGGTCATCGGCTAAGGCTGATGAAAAAAAAATCGGTATCGGCATCGGCCCTAAAAAGTCGGTATCGGTCGATCCCTAATAAGGAGTTCATGAAATGTCAATGGAGTAAATGAATGAAGAGGAATTCACACCCGGAACTGGAGCTGTTCAAAAAGTGGGCGGGCTCACTGTTGCGCTCTATTCTGTTCTATTCTAACTCTTTTTGAGTTTGAGGAGTTGCTTCTTTATGATAGTCATTTATCTTTCACATCTGATTTTCACAGCAGCAACCATTGTTCATTGTTCACCAGTTCCTCCAGGAAATCCAATAAGTGCAATTTGTTGTCCATCTGCTCCAGTTGCAAGACTGAAATAAACAGACTTCGTCTATAATGAAGTTTTCTAGTGCTGGGAGAGCCGATGGCCTCCCTGAGCTCAGGTTTATACTCGATATTATTGAATGTCAAACTAGTCTGAATGCCACTGTCTGTAAAATGGACATAAACCAGTAACATCAGTTTTTCAGTTTCACATGGAGGGAGATCGTCTCTGTGGAGACATGGGTTGGGCTATTTTTGCAGTCATGACCTGTTTGGTCAGACTTTGGATAATTATTACCATATGTTAATGATAATATACAAATAATGGTTGCTGTATAAAGTGTGACATTGCAGGACTTAGAACTCTGTGAGCGGCTGCAGTTTCCTGCTGCTCCCTGAGTGACCAGGGGAGGTAGTGAGGAATGCAGTAGTCAGTCAGTGGGAGGCTGGGTGGACACTGGAGTCTGGACAGGGAGTCTGGACGCACGCCCTCTCTGAGGAGTTTATCTGGGGCGCAGTCAGAATGGGTGGGTCAAACAGGGCTGAGGTGAAAGCTGAGAAATGTTGTCGAGATCCAGAGATTCCTGAAAGATGAAACTCATGCCTGAAAATCCTCAGCGGAACCTGAAAAGCTTCCAAATACTCTTGGCTTAAAGTTCTCCCGGCACTGTGCCGGAATTGCTGTGGCTGTTTTGGATCAAAAATAGACAATTATATGTCTATGCAAAATATTATTGCTATTTTTAAACTGTTGAGTATGTATGTGTGTATGTATATATGTATGTTAGGGGGTGAATCTTCACTGGTCTCACGATTCGATTCGATTACGATTATTCTGTCAACAATTCGATTTGATATCACGATGCATCACGATGCATCCTCCATTTTCGATATTACTGCACATCATGGCTACATTTTCATCTAGGAATCAAAGCAGTCAGATATATATGAACTCCCTTTTTTATTTTATTATTTTAACTGCTCTAAAAAAGGACACGTAGCAAACAGCAACGTAGTGTTTGCTAATTTTATTTATGGTACATTACATTTCATTTGGAATCTGTTTTTAGGTTGCCTCAGCAAAATACGGAGTGATTTTAAGTTGGGATTTTATTGCGAAGAGCTGAACAGGAGTAGGGAGCGGATGCGCTGTAGTGTGTTTGACGGTGATGAATAAAGTTGCTGTTCCGTCTTGGATCACGCTGGTTCATACTACGTCTCCATGTTGTTATTTCGTATAAATGATACAGTACAGGCGTAACAATAAACACTCGGTTACAGCATCATTTCTTGGCTGAGCTGGGTCCGCTATTTCATTGGCATGCGTTACTTCTACCGGCAAGTAATTTTGAACTCTAAAACTTGATTGTCCAGCCACAGTCAGAAAATCAACAAGTGACGGTAGTAGTCTATTATGGTCCTTCACTGCATCGATGCAGCATCGTCCAAGTCTGCTCTGTGAACACAGGCTCAGGTCTTGCAGTTCACAACATTTTTCATCAAGACGCAAATGTCAGTATGCTTCTAGTCATTCTGTAATGAAGGGAGGCTGTCCACATCTTGCTGCTCAATTCGCGGCCATCTAACTTTGCTGAAATTGATGCAAACTGGCCATCAAGTTCCTCACTGCAGTATACGCTGTACTACTGCACAGTCCCTTTGTGTTAAAGGTAAAAGGAAATGGTCTGTGTTGCTCTTTGCTTTCCATTCTTCCTGCTGCTTTCCGGCACAGTTGAGGATATCAGCGTTTTTTTGCTCAGCTGATTTCTCCCTCGGGAAAGTAACATTTTCCTGACATTCAGTCTCGTACGAAATATATATAAAGAGTTAAGTATTCATTCACAGTTTGAAGTTTGTTTTGCACAACTTTAGTGTCGTCTCATCAGTGCTGCATTACACGTATCAGCACTTTCCCTTCACTGAACACAACTGCAGGGAAGATAGTGAGAGGGCGGACGTTGATTCAGAGTGAATACAAATTGTTACATCGAGAAAGTAAAAGGCACCATGGTATTATTTTTCTATTTGCTTTAATGTAGAAGCTTAGAGCCGGGTTTTATCCCCTGTACAATCAAAAGCCTGCTAAAACTTTGAGACATGAGTCAGTCAAACAAACATGCCTCTCATTGAAAAGCCTTTGACCATCCTGTGTTCTCTGCCATTACAGGTCTTCACCATCTTTGCCTTTGCTACGACTGGAGGTTACTCCGGGACAACCCACTTAACAGTCAACTGTCCAGAACCCACGGGAACACTGGATGTTAAGCCTGAGTTTGGATACCCATTCAGGTACTGTAGAACAACAGTGCTCCTCTGCTCTTTCTGATAAAGGTTATTCCCTTTTAACTCCCAATAAGCACTGAATGCAGTTAATATATGAAACAGGATTTTCAGACATTCTCTTAAAGTTTACTACCAACACTAATATGCTAGAATATTAACCTGTTAGATCCTACTCCTGTCTCAGTTGTCAAACAGTTACTGTACTGTGGAATACTGCCATCCTCTGGCCATCTCCTGTCCCCTACAACTTTCTCTTCATGACTTACTTTGTGTCTCAATACAGCTAAACATCAACCACAGCCATCATGTTTCCGCAGAAGCAGAAACAAATGACTTGGTTGAATGCAGAATGCAGTATTTGCTGCGTGGCTGAATTTAGACCCATTATCAAAAAGCACTGAACCACATGGATTGAACTCAATATCACAATGCAAATATCTTTTTCCTTCTCTCTCCCTCACTGAGGAATTGTGAGACTAAGAATATTCATGATGTTAATAACACAGGCCGCACGCCCCACCCACCACAGCTGCTCACGCTAGGTTGACTGGTTTTTGATCCATTTTGGGGTCAGACTAGGTGTGATATTTGCTCAGGATAGCTGCCATTTTTAGGCCCTTTTTGACTCAAGGGCTGCACTGAAGTTTTGTACTGTGAATTTATAAAAAATTGCAACTTTTTTGTATAATGCGAAACCACAACATACATTATCTCAAGGCACTTTACATAGTGAGGTCAGGACTTTTATTACAGAGAAACCCGACAGTTCCCACAATGGGCAGCACTCGGTGACAGTGGAGAGAAAAACCCTCCCGTTTAACAGGAAGACATTTCTATCAGAACCGGACTCAGTTGTGGGCCAGAAGGGTACTGCAGTAGTGGAGGTGACTAATGCAATGATAACTGCAGATGACTGGGTGTCATCTGTGTAGCAGTGATATGCCATGCCATTCAAGCAGATAATTGGACCCAAGGAAGTGCTGTACATTGCAAAGAGGAGGGACCCCAACACCGAGCCTTGGGGGCACCCCTGTCGGACGGTAATAAAATATGGATGTCCTTCTGTGGCACGAAACATTGAAGGAAGCACGCGCTGTGCCCGAGACGCCCGTATTGGAGAGAACAGATACGATAGACTGCCATTGGAACGTCTGTCACTATTTGAAAAGTACCCTTTCGATCGCTTTAGATAAGAACAGAAGTTTTGAGCAGAGGTGTTATGGGTGGGAATGTGTCCAGTGCACATGTAGTATGGCGACTACCAGTCAGAACTGTTGATACCTCATTATCAGTGAGAAGACAAGTACTTAATTTTTTATGATCATAGTTAGTGATTTTAAGATATTATTGGGTGATAATATCAAATTCTCTATGAAATTCCTTCATGACAAGCATGCAGATTAGTTCACGTTTCTGTTTTGTTTGTGCACCGTGTTGACAAATGTGGCTTAATCCCTAATATTCTCTGTCCTTGCATCCGTTGGATAAAAGCGTAACTGAGGTGAGGACTTGTTTTCTCTGAAATCACAGAGTATGAAACAAAGAGTGGTCAGAGCTGCTGTTGAAGGAGTTTCTCCGTCTGTTCTTTTCCTCAGGTTGTCATCCCACCCATATAAGATACCGTTATGTAACGGCACCCAAAGCAACGAGACCTACCTGCGGGGCGACTTCTCCTCCTCAGCAGAGTTCTTTGTGTGTGTCGGTGTGTTTGGGTTCCTGTATTGCACCGCCACACTGATCCTCTACCTGGGCTACCAGAGTGTCTACCGCCAGACCGCCCGCGGCCCCATCGTAGTGAGTACATATCCTCCCCTAAGCTTCTTTACACCCACCAACCCTCAGTAGGAATAGAGTTGGGTGGGTTTTTATATTAATTTTTATAAGTAGGGATCGACCGATACAGATTTTTTAGGGCCGATGCCGATACAGATTTCTTTTTTCATCAGCCTTAGCCGATGACCGATACGGACTGCCGATTTTCTTGAGCCGATATTTGGAGCCGATACTACTTTTGCTCCCTCAATTTAATAGTTAAATAGAATTAAATTCAGCGGGTTGTCTCATCTGATCTGAGGTCTTAGTCAAAGTGGGGTTATGGCCAAGGCCGTGGCTCGCCTCCCTGGGTCGAGGGAGACGAGGCTCACGTCGCTCTGGAGCATCTCGGGAGTTCCCACCGCACCGGGACTCGTCCGCCCTCGAATGGGATCCCCTGCGCAAAGCCTGCGGCGCGGTCAGCGCGGAGACTAAAAAAGTCCACCGGCAGCTGCGCCCGATTCTGTGCGGGGCCCGACGGGGGGTGCCGCCGGTCCAGCCTGCCGAAGCAGAGAGGGGAAAGGCGGGGAAGGGAAGGAGGGTACGGGGGGAGAAGAGCCAGCCGACGAGCAGAGAGAGTGCGAGCACGTGGAGGATGCGTAAAACAGCAACCACGAGCCTCGTGCCCTCGGCGGCGTCCCCCCGAGATTAAAAAGTAAATTTCCACGAGGCAAAGGGTTTGGAGAAAAAGGAGAAAGATACAAACCCATCGGGCGCTCCGTCCACCGCGACCCACGACTAAGCTGGCCGGAGCCAGCGAGAAGTCGGAGGAGGAGCGGCGGGGTGGGAGACATTGAATCCCCCTCCCGCTCTCCGAAGGAGAAGGGAGAGTTGGGTACCCGGCGGGCGTGCAGCGCTGCAGCCGAGGGCAGAGGCACTGCGACGGCGCTGGGTAAATGGTTCCGGAGAGAGCGGGGCTGGGCCCAATAGGCGACCGGATCTGCCCTCCCAAAAAAAACTATCAGCGAACGTAGCAGCCGCGCATCGACGTTTTCTCCTCAGTGTTTTTATTATGCACGCTTTGTTGTCCTCAGAACGACTCATAGCTTGAGCTGACAACACATGATGACCAGAAACAATGAAAGATAACCTACGCAGACTGTTTTCAAAAGCCAATCAAAGGAGTTGTTTTTAATTATTATATCCACCCTCCGATCCAGATTGACACTTTTCAATAAAGATTTAACTTTTTTAGATGAGTAATCCATCACAATGAAATGGTTATGACATAAACCTGGCAAAATTACATAAAATAGACACAGCAAATAATCATTCTTCCACCAAGTGATTATTTCTTCAGCAACATTTGGCATAATTGGTTGCTTAGCAACATACAGATGCAGTAACTTCCGACATAGTGGATGCACGCTTAAAGATGAAGATTGACGTTTATTGGGACATGGGCAATAACTGTGTAGCTGTGGAGGTGATGTTCAGTGATGTCAGCACTCCTCTCTGCCTCAGGGGTGTGTGAGTGTGGCCAGGTACTATCAGAAACAAGGTTGTTGCTCTAGCAAACAACTTCTGTCGTTTGCGATTCGATATCACCACGATTCGATAATAACAGTACAGTGACGTATGAATATTCAGAACTGATATTACATTTTTTCAGCCATTTCAAATACAAAATAAATTCTAGGCCTAAATTTTGCTGTAAACACAAACGCATAAACTGCTCAAGGCCACAGACACAAACTGTGCTGTAAGATGTCGTCACATGTAGCTTCACTTCACATCCATATTTTTCTTGAGAAAAATCAAATAATCCACATCTTCCTGAGACAGCAGATCCTCCCTCTGGGAGGTAACAACTTCATCTGCGGTTGAAAAGTGCCCAGCACTTGCTGGGCACAGAATGTTGCAGAGATCGAAAGGTATATGGCTTTGACCATAGAGGCGAGCACAAGGAAGCTAACCAGAGTCACGTCTGTATACAGTTCGCCAGAATACGACCAGATAATTATGTCTGTAGTATGACACGCTTCAAAGTGGCTGCGACGGGGGAATCTCCCTCATGAGGCGACATGCTCGTCACAATCCGTGACGCAGCGGCTTCTTCTCATCACAAACGACTGTTGTAACAGTCTTCCTGCTTCAGTTCCAGAACGTCTGGTTGTAGGCTCCCGGCAATCCCGGCCTCTGTTGTCTAAAGTGTGTAATTGCGACAGGGATATTTTGGTGGTTGTCATCCCAGATACTCTCGTTATACCAGGACATTTCCCAATATGCTTTTCTGACTGACGAAATGTATCGTCAAATTTTTGGATCCCGATATATTGAGTTTCTTTTCATTTTGCCATCCCTAGTGGTCAGTGTAGATTGTCTCGGTGGGGGCTGGTTTACAAATACATGGCAGCATGGAGTCAAGGAAATTCAAAATGCAGTTTTAAAATTATTAGATTAATAGATCTTTCTCGGCACATCAAGTCAGAAAACGTACAACATGAACTGTTTAAAGGTCCCTGCTGCATTTCTTTTTTTCTTTCTTGAATTTCTCTCATCATTTCAGCGTGTCTTCCTCCTCTGTCCGGTCCATCTCTTTGAACCCCTCATCCATACTTAGCTCCCACAGTCAATCAAATGTAATTGATGTAATTTTGTCACACACAATGTGGTGTGTGTTTATAGAATTTTAAAAATGCTTCTATCAATAATATTCGAGGACCAGAACTATCTGTTTCATAAAAGTCATTATTGAAGCCTGCACAGATGAAGGCAGCCAGAATTTGTGAATTTTGCTCTTGGGATGAGAATATTCTTTAGTTAGTCGGTCCTGAGTATTGGTGCGTGTGTGATGTGTGTGGGAACATGCCCAGTGTTCACTGTCTTCTTCTCGGTCCCAGGACCTGGTGGTGACTGCAGCCTTTGCCTTCCTGTGGCTCGTGTCCTCCTCCGCGTGGGGCAAAGGCCTGACTGACGTCAAGTGGGCCACTAACCCCGATCACCTGGTGGAGTCCTGCAAGGCCCTCTGTCACCCCGGAGAGTCCCCTCCCATGGGCCGCCTCACCGCCTCTGTGGTAAGTCACGAGCTGGGACTGAATCTGTGTGTTGGTCTCATAGTCTATAACATTTATAACCTCAGATAACTCTAGGATTTAGTCGAGCTGCCGAGCTGTGCTTAACCCTCTGGAGTTTCCAAGTTTCTTTTCTTTTTTCTGAAGATACAATCGCTCAATCAACACACCCTACTATGAGTTTTAAATCTTTAGCACTTGCATATTATATTATTTTTAACATGGTATATGAGTTGGTCTTTTTTGCTTCAGACTGTGTTGTTTTATCGTACACAATATCTTCAGCCGTGTTAATTACCTCCACATACAGGATTGTTTATGGATAAATAGTTTGGCTACATAGACAGGGCTCCAGACTAACTGTAGCTCCTTAATGAACATTTTTGGGGCATAAACAGAAAATTTAGGGGCTACTTAAATCGGCCCGCAAAGCAATTATCCACATTTTCGCCCATTTTAACTGTATTACTGATAAATGCTTTGGTAATGAATAGATAACCTACAGAAATTACAATGTGCTGATTCATTTTAAGTTCACAATGTCATTATTTAATTTAATTGAATGAGGAAAAAGGGGTCAATGGTTATTTTTGTCATTGTTGAGTGAGACGTTAGCAGAGAATAATGCAAAAATAAAAAGAATTTGAGAATTAATTTTTTTTTTGATTTCCCATCTACATTTTTTAAGAGGCAACTTTTTTTGTGTTCACACCTTTGACCCCCGATTCCTTTTTAAAAAGTGAAACTATGATATTGTTGCTGTTCTGTAAAGCCTACGTGAGCGCACCTACATCAGGTCAGTCAAGCCCTCGCTTAGAGTGGAAGGGAGGGGTGACACTGAGACGTGTGGTCTGAACGGAGCCGGTGAAAGGGATAAAAGAGCACGCTGTTGCGATTAACCGCACCAGGGCTAGCCCGGAGGCCGACCACGGGTGCAATAGAACACGGAAGGCAAGTCGGAAGACCCGGGCACAGCCCCATCGGCAGAGGAGGTGGAGATCACTGATCTCATGCCTGGCCTGTCTGGAATCTAATTGACAGAAATTGTAACGCCTGAGAACTTTACTTCCTGCGTAGACGCGAAGACACACCGACGAGTGTAGTTGACTAATCACTCCCGGGCTTTCCCCCCTCTCACACACATTGGTCTACACTGGACTCGCTCCCTTGTTTAAAAAAAATAGGTCTGTACAAGTTGTAAAAAATACTTGCACTGTCTCAAAAAATGGTCGCAAAGTAATATAAATATTTATTACAGTTAAACATAGCTCCTTTCTTTCCAAATAGAAAAACGGTTTATTCCTTGCTGTTGACAAGTAAGAGTACAGCTGTTAAAATACCATTTTTGAAAATACGGAAACAAAGCAGAGAGCAATATATTCCCAACATGCTGTCACTGCCCCTGTCAGCAAAGTTTCATGTCCACCTTTCAGCAAAAATGCGAACACAGTGCGGTCTAGTGAAACCACCACAAGCTGACCTGGAGTGAACAGTGTGTGTGTGTGTGTTGTGTCAGCAGTCATCTGTTTTCCTGTCTCTGTGCAGATCTTTGGCTTTCTGAACCTGATCCTGTGGGCAGGAAACTGCTGGTTCATCTACAAAGAGACTTCTTTCCACAAGGATCCCAACCCACCGGCCACCATGGAGGAAGGAGGGCCCCCCGAGCCCCAAAACTGAGGGACTTCTAGCGTAGGCCTGCACCTACAGCAGAAACGCTTCACGTCAACATTGGTCCCTAATGTTAACTCGCAGAAATAGAAAAAAAAATGAAAACCGTCACAAATAACCCCCCCAAAACGTGTCACTACAGTTTTTTTTTTTTATGTTGTGGATATTTAACTGAAGTTGAGCTCGTCCCCAGTGGCTGAAAAACCCTCACGTTATCTCCCCACGTGCCTTGAAAACACTAATTGTGATTATAAACTAAAATACTAAAACACTATATCAGCAGAGCAGACCTGCAGAGCATATGCTTCCACACTGTCCACCCTGGATGTCTGGCCTTTAGCAAGCCACCTACTGACCCAGCATCTCTGGAGAAAGCCAAAGGACTAAAAGAAGTTGAAATCAAACAACTCTTACATTCAATAATGTTTTTACTGCCATAAGAAGCAACATCCAGAGCCAGGCAGTTCAGTGGGAGCAGATGCACACCAGGGTTCTTCTGTCATTCATAGATCTGTAAGGGCAATACTACAGTACAGAATCTAAGTACTGTATATCTAAACATCCAAACAATTTCAATAGATGAGTCATAGTCTGACAAAATATGTTGCTTGTGTATATAAATATGTACGCTCAAAGAAACAGGCGTGGTTCATCACCAGACTGAGATGTGTGTTAAACCATCGCAACTGTCAGATGAGCAGCCATACAGTTCACCTCACCTCAGTCCACGTTACATAATCACATGGTTGTTACGCTTTCAACACACTCTGGTTTCCCTGTGCCTCAACAGAACACACTAAGTCAGAAATCACTACAATTTACTGTACCTCAAGTGTCCTTCTCAGTGATGTTAGTTTGCTCTCTGCACGTTTACTGCAGCATGTGTTCACGACCTCACGGTGTCCGTTCGAACCTTGTTCTGTTCCCATTTGTTTCAAAATTCTAACACTAAGTCTCGCCCTTGTTTACAAAAGGTGCCTTTAATTACACTATACACCGGTTATAAGTATTTTTTATCTACGTTCATTTGACTGTGGCGCCAATGTTTGATGTCTGTTTGTGTTTCCCAACGGAAAGGTGTCTGAGTGCAGCTGTTTGTTTTTCTTTCTTTCTTTCTTTTTTGGTGATGTTGAATCTGTGTCGCTTTTGGTTGAAACATCTGATGATAAATAGTTTGAGTCTCACTTTGGGCAAGATGTGGTTCGCGAGGTTGATTTAATCCTGCTGTATTTCTTTATGACTCCTGCCTATCGTTTTATTCTGTGTAAACAATGAAGTACATCAAGTTCTGTGTTGAATTCCTGAGAGATGTTCTACGGAAGATAAGTCAGAGAAAGTCTCTCCAAAGTCCAGACACTGATTAACTCTGTGTTTTCACTAAATATCCTAGATTCTAAAATCGGATTCTGGATTCAATTTCACCACTTGATCCACCCGAGCACTAATGTTAGTCATTTGACGTATTCCTAAAAGTTTGACTTATATCTCTAACTGCATTTTGACTTCTCCTCAATTCTTGGATTTGCTTTGATTTAATTCTCAATATTTCTACTTAATTCTCCAAATGCAAAATGAAGAAAAAAAATCTTCCTCTTCTCATTGTTTTTTTTAAATGTCTGGCCTTATTAAAACTCTCGTGTTGATAGTGTTACACTCAGCCCTCAATGGAATCCAAGTATCCTCATGAAGTGTATGTGTACTAATAGATCGACCAGTGGCTCGAATCGAAACGTGTGCAGCCGCTTCATTTCACTACCTAGGGAATATATGAGGGACTGTTTGAGTTATTATTTTGAAAGTAATATATTTTCCACATCATATTGAAATTGAACATGGAAGAATATATGTATAATAATCTGCTTAATCGTTTTAGGAAGACAAATATTAGTTTACGTTGAGCACACAGTGAGATATTGCTGCTTATGTGATGTTGATTGACATAGGACTTGATTTATTTTACGCCTTGTCTGTCTTAAAGGAAAATCTGATCTGTATGTGATGTGTAAAACATGAGAGCTGCCACTGCTGGACACTGTCTCCTGTCTTCATCACACTGCAGCTGTCCATCACCCGCCCACATGGTTCACCTTCATGGCAACTGTAGACATCAACGGTTGCACTTTGATAAGTTAGGATTCCAAAACAAACATTCATAATGTAATTGAGACTTGGAGCAATTTTGATTGAAGAGATAGAAATTCTAGTTCAAATTTTTGATATCAAAAGGATTTCTTAAAGAGTAAAGACGTCCCTGTAGATTTCTGTGACTCAATTGCTTCGAGACAACTTTTGCCATTGACTTACAACAGAATATATAAATATCAAAAACAATTCACATCATCAAGTGTTTCATTGTAGATATCCCCGGTGACAAAATGCTACTAATGAGGGTGACACATTTCAGCACATCTCTGAAATAAAAACTTAACATGTCTAATTTTTTAAAAATACTTTAATACTAAATTTATTGCTTTTCAGAAAATATGCATACATCAAAATATACATCCCCCCACCCCAAGGACACCGTCAAAGAAACTGGAAAACCAAAAATATATATATATATATATTTTTAAAAATGGAAGAAAATAAAGGGACCTTGTTATCACAATGATAGTGTGGTAATAAATAAACACGTTTTCAGGGGCGTTGTCACAATTGGACCCAATCATCAATCATACAGTTGACCAATGCCAAGCAGATATGGGCAATACATGCCTACCTACCCAATCAGTACACAGCTTCATCACTAACAACACACAGCGGCACAAAAGTGGTGACTCGCCAAGGCAACACCACTTCCTGGTCCTGAATGAGAAGATAAATAATTCAAATATAAACTCTCTGTTTATGCAGTCTAGAGGTATTATGGTATTTCTGAGAAAGACAGCAACAGTGAATTCTATAAAGGGAGACCAGCCATGTCAAAATTATTTGAACACTTACCTTGGGTGGTTCCTGGTATACGGTGACTTCTCATGTCCCTATGATTAACTCAAATCCTTTTCACACTGTTCCCAGTGCAAAGTTATCAACTTTAATAAGAACAATAAACACGTGACATAATTATAATTATATTAATTATATGCTATTAATAATCTAACAATAACTATTATTTTATAAGTCCCTGAGCTCGACCAATATGTATTGCTTATAGTTAATCATGTCATTATTCTGATAGAATGCTAAAACAAAATTTAAACATCACTTTTTTTTCCTAAAATTATGAAGCCAAAATGTTACCGCATACCAGGAATCACCCAGATGTCATTTTGACGTTGAAAAGAAAATGCTAACTAAGCCGACACATCCAAGATTTTAAAATTGCAACCTGCTGATAGGTGAAATGGAAAATCAATAATAATGTTAATAAGGTTTTAACTAATCAAAATGTTATTTCTTCATGTGAGTATATATCAACCTCTTTTACAGATATCTTACATTAAACTCTAATTCAGTGTCATGATCTCCACTGCTGTAAACAACATGGCTTCAGTCGGCCTCATTCATTACATTTCTTTGTGCACGCTATTTTTCGGAACATTTTGAACAAATTGTACTTTTAAAAAGTGGTGGGGACATGTCCCCAGCGTAAATGACACCTATGCCTACATCTGTTTGCCTTGTGTGTTCTCTGCTCCCGAGTCTCAGTCAGTCATGATTACAAGTGGTAGACCTCAGGAGCGGGCCACAGCTTTGTGGGATAAGCAGGCGACAATTTGTTTTGTCAGTCTTCACTTTCTCCGAAGCTTTAACTAGGTTCGGACTGTGTTGTCCACTGGCATTACCCCTTCCTCTTCTTTCCTCTGCTTTTTAACTGTTGCAAGGCCCCAAGATTATCCTTGAGTTGGACTTGAGAAATGCTTATCACTGCATGAGGGTGTAGAAGACCGCCTCTAATACTCATGGTGGACATTATGACTATCTATTTATGCCTTCTGGATTGACTAATAACCCCGCTGTTGTGTTTGTATGAATGATGTGCTGAGAGAAATGTTGTTTGCTAAGAGACTGTGTTTGTGTATTTGGACGACATACTGATCTTTTTCCAAGGATGAGAGAGAACATGTGCAGCACGTCCACCAGGCTCCGCCCACCACTATCCCACTGGCGGTGGAGGTATTTTTCAGTGTGAGGAACACGGAGACTGATCAGGGTTGATGGAGAGATGAATAAAGTCAAATAAGATGAACGAGGACTAATACGATATAAGCAACACAATACCACTACCGTTAATTCATTACTATTTCATTCAGATACTTGGATGATCTCATTTTAAACTGACTCATTTGGCTTTATTTCTTTTGAGTGGTTCGATTCTGAAACCTGACCACCTCATTTGTATATTTTGTTCGAGAAAGGGAATAAAGAAAAGCAAAAACGTCCTTGTTTCGTGACAGACTTTACCTGAGTTTTTAGGTGAAAAAAAGCAACTTTTTTTAGCCTACATTTCATCCGCATTCATTTTGACATGCCAAGCTACTTGATTTCAGCCCCTCTTTGACCACTAGAGAGCGCTCTAACTCCAATGTAATGATTCCTGCACCGTGATGGAGACAAGGGTTTTGGGGTTTTGTAGCTTTTGGCAGACTGAGAATTTCTACATTGCATATTGTAATAAAACCATATTATACGAGTGCATTCCTTTATGCTGCACACAGTATTGTCGTAGCGAATGCCAGTTTGAATTGTCCATGACCTCATACAGTATCTAATTTGGTCTTAGTCACTTGTTAAAATTTGTAATGATGCAAAATAGAATGGAGCGTCTTCACTCGTCACACTGGCATCAAACTGGTTTGAAATATGCAAGACCCAACTCAGAATTGTGGTGGCAACTATCTAAAGATATGATACACAGTACTGTGCAGGGGATGGAAGACGTACTGTTACTTGAGAAAACGTTTCCAATGCAACAACAGCAAACAAGTACTACCAGCTAAATATAAAACGTATCAAAAGCAAAAAATAATACTTGCTGTGCAGTGAAACATCCCGTGTCACTGATATGTATGTAACAGCAGCGTCTTCGTGTTGTTCAAGGTGGAGCTACTTCACCTATAGTCAGGCAGGGTGGTCCGGTCAGGTCGAGGGGTCGTGAGATGATTTATGGGAGTGAACAGCCACTTTTTATCGGTAAGGTGAACGTGCAGTACTTTTTTGTAAAGCACTGCAAAAATGAAATGTTTTGGAAAACTCAACATCTCAAGGCAACTCACTGCAAATTCAACTCATGAATGCAAACAATTCATTACATTTTTAAATACAAAATAGATCAAATCCATTCAGAAGGATTATGTCTCTACACCCAGTCACCACCAGGCTGTTTGAATCTTGCCACCATAGGCTCTTGCCATAGAAACTTAATTCAGGCATCTTCCCCACAGATAAGTGACATCATTTTAGACAATTTTTCCAGTCTTCACATCACAGATCACATTCACTAATTCACACGGCGCTTGCTATACCTAGAGCATTGTCTGTTGCTCACACGTCCCATTGAAAGCACTGAAAGCCACAGCCAGCGGGGGCAATTTTGGGGTTCAGTGTCTTGCCCGAGGCCTAGAGGAGCCGAGAATCAAACCATGGACCTTCCTTATTGGCGAACAACCCGCTCTTTCTCCCGTGCCGCAGTAAACCTATAAAGAAAGTTGTTTTTAATCAATTACCCCAAATGTGGTATTGACTGCCCCCCCCCCTGAAAGTGGAAAATGACCTGAGAATTATTGTAGATTCCGACAACGTGGCTGTCCTTATCGTAGACCTCAGTGATGCATTCAATACAACAAACAGCAAAATGTTAATCCTCTTTTGTGACCACGATTTCTCTCTCATCAAGAGTTTTTTGAGACGCATAGCACCAAGGGGCATTCCGCAAGGAAGCATTCTCGGCCCACTGTTCCTCTCAATTTGCTCAAAGTTATTTTACCAGTCTTGTCTTTAAATTGCTTCGCTCCAGTTCCATCCTACATCAGATATGTTCTCCCTCTGGACCGTTTTCCAGATGGCAAGCTCTCTCTGTAATTTGGAGTAATGCTATAGATTTTGCCTGGTGTTAATCAATGTTTTTATAGTAACTTGCATGATCTTTCTTTCTTTGTGTGTGCGTGTGTGTTTTAATCCTGCAATAGGAATATATATATATATATATATATATATATATATATATATATATATATATATATATATATATATATATATATATATGTTTGTATTAAAGGTGCTTTATTGTTGAGCTGGGCTGAGTTAATATAGGTAATTGTATCTCCCTGGGCCATGAACAGTTAATTAAAGGAAACCAAGACTTCTGAATGTATTTGTAACGTGTTACACTCCCCTCCACTACAGCGGAGCAAGGAAACCACAGAAAGAAGGAATTTAGCTCTAAAAACTTTCTTTAGAAGGTATTGGATTTGTCAAAGTCAGATCAATTACTGTACATGGAGGGTTATATTTATTTTGAATTCATTTCAAATTTTTCGGATTAACTATGAAATAAATGGAACACTTTTTTACGATTAAACTTGATTATTATTCATCAGCATTTAAAAAAATATTTCTAATTTCTCAGACAAATCACTGTGATATCTTCCTTCCCACTGACAGATGCACCCAAAGGTTTTCTCCCAGGTTTATGGTATGTATGACGATATGATTTATGAGGTGACATAACCAGACCCCCGACACACACACACACACACACACACACACACACACACACACACACACACACACACACAAGGTGTACTGGTTACATCACGTCCTCAGGGTGAATTGTGTTTGTGGTTGAGCATGGCTCAGAAGAGCTGTGTGAGGCTTAACCACTTACAGGGCTTAGGAAAAATGGCAAGGTGTGTTCACGCGTGTCGACCTGTGACTTCTGATCACAACCTAAGAACACACTCTCCCTGCGTGCTTCACTCCCAATGAACAATAGTGCGTTTGTCTGTGCGGATTTACAAATATAGACAAACCACATATATTTCACCTCTGCACTGTGCAACTGACGATGAACAACATAATACACACAAAGGTGAACATCAGTCCAGGAATTCACGCCTGCTGTGTGCAGGAATGGACAGCAAGAAAGCTGCTGTCTGAAGCGTACATACGATCATTTGGACATAAATGGTGTTCTTGCACTGTTTAGTATGGACTCACGACCAGGGCCTTTGAGGAAGATGCGGCTATGCTTACAGTACATTCGGTTGCATTAATACGAGGTATCACTGGTGTTTTAATCGATACCATTGTTAACATAAAAGGAAGAAAAACATCTTTATCAAGCAGCTCTAAAGACTGTGAGCAGAGGAAGCCCACATAGTTTTTCTGGGGGCTCCACGCGAGGCAACTTCTCCAGGGTCCAAGACAACCAGAGGCTCCAAAACATGAACTAAATGTGAACCTGGAGCCAACAAAAGATAATAAACCAAAAACACAAAATAATTTAAACAAAAAGAACAAATCACTGAACATTCATTTTTTTTCAATTTATTTTATTGGGAAGAAGCTTAATTTATTCTAAAATGGACCCTGACTTTAGTTGAAGCCCGTGTTCCTCTCTGTGCTTTGCCAGTCATCTTGCTTGTATGTGCACTTTCACTTTTTTTTGTCTTTTATTGACCAAATGGATTTCTTTTTACATTCACAATGTAAAACACTCTAGAGTTGACTTGACAGGTGCTAATACAGATTAGCTGTCCATGCCTCATGGGCTAATCACAGACATGCGTTTACATGCCTGCAAATAAAGTTGGTGTATTGTATTGTGTCCATTACTAAACTTAAATATTCATATTTCCCTTTATGATCACCCTTCCATGCCTTGTGTTATATTTTTGCTTTATTTATTAATGTTTGGAAGCGTTAAAAAAACCCAAAACCCAACGGCATCACTTGGACACTCTCTGTTCCTGTCCCCTGTGTGTGGGTGTCCCAGGAACGCGCTCGCAGGAAGTTCCCATCCTGTCGAGAGCGCGAGATATGACGTAAGCCGCCTGCCGCGCAGTGATGATGGCGTCGCGTGAACGCGCAGTAAAAGTAATGGCTGCTCTGGATCGGCGGGTGCCTAGCCTCGACGATTTCGCGGGTCAAAGCTGGACCGCCTGGGCCGAGTGGGCCGGCGTGACGGCGGCGGACGGTAAGGGGACACATTGGCGCACACACCGGGCGCCGGCGGAGCCCGTTAACCGGAGCGCAGGGGTTTATTTTCGCGGAAACGGCGGACGGCGCTAACCATGTTACCCAAACAAAGACCCTGCCGGGTCCTAGTGCTGGGTGGATAACATGTTGCTCTCTTCCCGGTCCCTCAACAAAAAAAAAAACCCCGCTCTCGTCGAGGCGAAACGAGTGATGGTTGAATAAGATGTGGCCGTCGCCGTGCGTGTTTCAGGGCGGCGGTCACGACGCGAGCTGCCAGTGCTCCGGGGGGCACGTCTCGCCGCGGCGGAGGCAGCCGGCAGCCGGCGGCGGGTGGCTAGTGAGGATGGCTCGGGCGAGCAACTTCTCGCCGCGGAAGGCTAGAGCAGCAGCAAGCTAGCAGGGAAGCCAAGACCGCTCGTTGCCGACGAGGCGGCTAGCGTTAGCATGCTAAAGGTAGCCGCGGCGTTAGCAGCGGCGGCAGGCGGATCCGGAGTAGACACCGGTGACGGGGGAGGAGGCTGCCGCTGCTGGCCCAGCCTTTGATGTTAGCAAACGTTTCTCCCGCGTTCCCCTCCGCTTCCGTCCTCACGTTCCCACCAGGGCGCCGTCGTTCACTGATGTTGACATTTGTGTGTAACCTGTGAACTCTTGATCGTGTGGGATCCAAAAAGTGATCGTGCCCCTTTCCCGGCTCCGAGTGTGTGTGCGCGTTTGTGTGTGCGCGCGCGCTCACTCATTGTCCGGCGTCCCTCCAAGCGTTGCCCTGTCCAGTAACTATCAGATACACTCCTGCTCCGCCAAACAACACCCCTGTGTCAAAGATGACCAGTAGAGATACTGAACGTCCCCCGGCGGAGGAGCAGCTGACCCGTAAACCAGCCCTTTCTATAAGCCAGCTCAAGTGTATGTGCAGAATTTGAGTAAGGTCATCATTCTGTGTCTCGATGATGACCCCTGACACACAACAACTTTTGGAAAACACACCTGACCTCTCTCCTGGCTCATTGAACCTGTGTGTGTGTGTGTGTGTTTGTGTGTGTACTGTGATGTTTCAGGGACGGATGCGGACGACTGCAGCAAGAATGGCAAGAAGGCTGCAGAGGCCATGTCTCTCAGTAAAGAGGGTAAGTTTGCACACATCTTCTGTACGACGGTGCCTGCTGTTTGGGACTCGTCCCGTTCAACAGTTGTAGGACAGGGTGTCCAATCGGAGGCAAACATGTGATCCGTGATAATCGGCCGTATAAATAATGATTGACTTGAAAAACATCAAAGCGCCAACCAGCGGCCTCACTTCCTTGTTGTCGCGTCACTGTGCACATGCAAGTGACCCGTAGAGTCTGTTCTCTCCTGCTTCTGTTCTCCTCCGCTGTCTTTTTGGCGGAGAGCAGCGCGAGCGTCGAAGCCAGGTAGTGTTGTGCTCAGGCGGCTGGCACAGAGCCTGGCTGTCTGACAAACACTCCCCTGAAGCAGTGTTTGTGTGAGAGTATGTTCACCTTGTCACACCCAAGCTTCGTCTAAATGGGATGGGAAGAACAACCAACATTTTAAAAGTGATGATAAAAGAAGAATGAGCTGAGGCCAACACATTTCAAAACATTTATAAAGGATCAATTTGAAATGTTCACCTCCTTTTCACACACCGACATATCACTACGTCACCAATGCTCCTTCACAAAGTGATGTCGCCATGTCTTCTCTTCCGCAGTCTGTCATGAGTGTCTGTGTGTTTTCCTCGCTTCATCACTCCTCTTCTCCTCCTAGACATGTCCATCTTTGGCCTTTACCCCGGCCACGACGACTTCTACCTGGTGGTTTGCAGCCACTGTGGCCAAGTTGTGAAGCCACAGGCGTTCGAGAAGCACTGCGAGCGGAGACATGGCCCTGTGGCAAAGCTGTATGCCAAACTGCGCTCTCCGACCCCCGCGCCCCAGCCCCAGCAGAGGCCCCTCCACGGCCACTCTCCTTCTCACGGGACCAATTCTGCCTCTGCTTCGTCATGGGAGGGTCGCGTCCAGGGGGCTGGGCACCTGCGGGCACCTTCGCCTTCTACCCCACCCCAGCACAGACACTCCAAGAACTCCAAAGATGGAGTACGGTAAGAAGACAGTGGGGGCAAGCTGTAACCAGCTTGAGCACTAGATGTGTAGAAAACAACCGTGATTATTTACATGGAGAGTAAACAGTGATGAAAAGACCACCAGCAGCTCAAGGGTCTCTGACCCTTGAGCTGCTGATTGGGATTGTCTGTTGGGTTGAGCATGCTACTGCACATTCTTGCTGAGAATTAGGTGAGAATGGTCCTGTCCAGTGTTAATTTCGTTAACGGAAACTATGACGAAAAGTTTCGTTAACAACCTTTTTCCATGACATAGACGAGACGTTGACGAGCTAAAATAGGAAAAAAATAAGATACTGGTATTCCATCCATCCATCCATTGTCTACCGCTTTATCCATTTAAGGGTCACGGGGGGCTGGAGCCAATCCAAGCTGACATTGGGCGAGAGGCGGGGTTCACTCTGGACAGGTCGCCAGCCTATAGCAGGGCCACATAAAGAGACGGACAACCATTCACTCTCACATTCTCACCTATGGCCAATTTAGAGTCTTCAATTTACCTAACCCCAGATACTCGTATTATCCTAATTTAATTTGTTTAAAGAGGGAAAACATTTTGGCTAAAAGTCGACTAAACATGTTCAGTTGTTGTCGACTGAAACCAATAAGCATTTACGTCTCAAGACTAAATATGAAATAGCTGCCAAAATTAACAGTGGAGCTGTAAGAGGCAATTTAGGGTTAAGTGTCTTGCCTTAGGACACTCCGGCAAGCAAACTGGGGTCGAACCGCCTACCTTTGTGTTAGTGGACGACCGACTCTAGATCAGCATCACTTTCATGTTCTTCCATTACATACAGCACTACACTTGGCGTAAACCCCTAACATTAAGACTGGAAACAAAGGGAAACCGCTCATGAACATATGTTCTCTTAAATCTATGTTCAAAAACTAAAGAGTAAAAAAGTCACCCATAAAGGGGGGTTATGTGCTAAACTGAATAATTTGCGTCGCGTTCGGTGTGAACGCACCATTAGACAGCAGCGCTGGGACACAACTTGTTGTCTTTGATGGTTGTGGCCACTTTAGGACCATCACTGTGATTGTGTTGACAGATTCAACTGGTTCTCATTTCAGTTTGTAAAATGTTATGGAAGGAGAAGAGGAGATGATTTCACTGCTGCCATTTAATTACATTTTTGCTTGCAACACGTTTGTCAAACTATCATGTCAGACAGTATTTGTTTGATCTGTGTGGAATCACATTTGTCAAGATATGCTACTATCACAGCGGCAATGGAAGTGAGGACGATAGAAGTACTGTTGAAAAGAGAGAAAGTTGGGATCCAAACAGACTAGGTTATGTCCCGGATGATGATCCAGCAATACGTTCTACAAACTTTGCATAAAATGAGTCCAGCCTCAATGAGCTCCACGTGTTATTAAAGGGGGGGGAAGGTTCACTGGCACCAGCCGGAGACACTAAACTATCAGGGAAAGCCCTCTTAGGAAAACGCACAGGGCAACAAAGATTTGATACTGTCAATGTGAACACAAGTGGACTGAATGATAATTGTTTCACTGACCTTTGTATGCTGCCTGTCTGTGATCGTGTGACCTTCTGCCAATCAGATCAGATCAGAGCTGAGCAGTGACTCCAAACAGGCACTTTATTTTCACAGCTTCACATAACACTCGATGTAGCTTTGCTCAACCTGTAGCATGTGATATTTTTTTATATATACAGAAAACAGTTATGATAATGTATTCATTAAAAAAATGTAGATGTTTTTTTATTTGTCCGTTGGATTTACGTTTCTTATTGCTTTTATCCAATCACGCAGACATTCCCCGCTGGAGAAGCCGTCCTCGCACAGCAGCCACACAGAGTCTTCAGTATTCAAGCAGCCGCCGCCTTTGGAGCCTCCGCTGAGCTCTCCACCTCCGTCACTCAGAGACCCCCCCTGGCCACACGGAAGCACTCCACCTGTCCGGCCCTCGCCCAGCGACAAGCCCCCCACGCAGAGCCAGCGGAAGGACTCCCCCCTGGCCTCGGTGCTGCCAGGCCACCGAGTCCCCAGACCCTACAACAAAGTGGCCTCCAGTGAGTACAGATGGAGGGATTGGGGTATTATGGAGTCAGAGGTGGAGGGGTGGAGAGAAATATAGTCTGTTCTACTCATCATGCTTACGTGCCTTATAATCATGGTCTTATTTCCAACTTAAAACGTCATAATGTCACTATCAATATGCTCTGGAACAGAAAATCGGGCCTTGAATTTCAGAGCACGATAGCGAATAGTGTTCATCACTTTTAACTATTCCTGCAAATCAAGCAGTTATAGTGCAGGAAATTCCTGCGCACATTTTTCAGCAACATCTAGCAATGTTCAGCTAATGTTTGCACCAGTGGGGAAAACTTCTGGACAGAGCAGCACGGCTGCACCCGGCGGACCAACTTCCACCCTGGACAACACACCTCTCTCCCTCTCTTCGCAAGGCTACGAGCCTCCTCTGCAATTTCAGCATCAACACAACACAACACAGAGCAGGGCTGGTGTTATGCTGAGGTCTTCCCTCCTGCCAATAACTGTGCGCTTGTCACGTGAACGAGCACAGCGAAATCAGTATCTATCGGGTTTATTGTGAATTCTACCAATCTAAGTGATTAAGTTGAGTTTATGTAAATATAGCACCTTCCACAGAGCAAGTCACAAAGTGCTTTACAAAAAAAGTATACGGAGCTGCAACAGTAAATCGATTAGTAATCGACTACTAAATTAATTGGCAACTATTTTGATAATCGATATTATCTGGTTAGGGCTGCAACTTTGAATGAATTGACTTGCAGTAATCAAGTCTGGAGGAAATAGGTGCATAGACGATAACCTCCAGCTCAGGTTTTTGCAATACTTCTTAGATGAAATGGACAAGAATGGGTTACAGATTTGACATGTTGCTCAAAATGCATAGTCTGATCAAAAATGAAACCAAAGATTTTCGAAGACCGGATTTTTTACCAATACGCTGGGAGATCTGGGAAGTGATGTCATCAGGAGCTATGATCAGGAGCTCAGTCTTACCGGCACGTAACTGTAAACGTGTTAGTTTGTCAGTGTCATCAGGTTTGAATGAGACTTGATAACAGATATATTTGTATTAACTGATGGTGAGTCTGAGTGTGACAGACGGTCAATGGGTTTGTTGTGTGTGTGTGTGTGTCGACGGAGGGAGAGAGAGAGTGTGAGTGAGCGAGCGCTGCACACAGCTCTACAATGAAGCAACGGCACAAAACACTGTTTATGCTGCGTAAAAAGTTTTTGTATAATTTTGAAACCGTTGCGGGTGAAATATAGTGTGTGCATATAACATTAATTTATATCAAGTATATAAAATGAATGCGCAAAGTAGGCATTTCCCCTCTGTTGCTATGATCATAGCAGTTGCAAGTGTGTCATTTGAGTGTGGATTCAGCACACAGATCCGGATTCAAACTAAATCCAGGAAGTCACTGAGTGATACAAACCTCACCAATGTGATGCTCATTTCAGAGCAGTTTGATTTTAGATATGTGTTATCAAATGGAAGGACATGAAGCAGAAGAGACAGAGGACAGGGATGGAATAGAGCATGTAGACGAGAGCAGGAGAGAAGGACAGCTATGCAGCTTGAAGAGATGACCACAGAGAGAGTAGGAGAAAGACAACAAAGTACAGCAGCAGAGTGTAGGAGGAGAGGGATGTGCAATTTGAGATAAGAATAGGACAAGACCTGTAGTTAAGCAAACAAGTGTTATCCCCACTATGTGAAGCGTTTAAGTTTTGTAAAATGAATTTCAGGCCCTCAAAGTAGTTAGCCTGGCGAAGGACCCCTCGGTTCATTTTGCCTTCCCAAGAGGCCTTATCAACGGACGCAGACCAAAATGCCTCTGGACGCAATTGGACCTACAACCAGTGAGAGCAACGAATCATGCGACGTCTGTCGAGAGACGTGACAATGTCAACAGAGCCGAGATGAGAGGATGTGATGATGATTCCACAATGTCTGTGAATCCGTGTGGATGTTTTTGTGGGAGAGATTTGAAAATATCAGGTACTTTTAGTCAGATGCTCGTTCATCATCAGCACCCTCGGTCATGGTATTAACCCCGCTCATTATCAGATGATCGGTTGTGATTGGACCGGGCAAGTGTTCTTACCAATGTTGAGATCCAGACAGTATTCTGGCAGAGCTCCCAGAATTTGTATGGGACCCAGGCTAGAGGGTAGATAGCCATGTCTGATTATTAATTACCTTGAAATACGTTTATGAGTTTGAGTGCCACCCGGCTAAATGGGCCTCCACCACCTTGACTTGCCAGGTGTACATACACACACAAACAGCACTGTATTATACCCATGATATTGAAGGCTCATGTGCCAAAACCCTCGCTGAATAGTTTATAATATTAGATGGAGGGATGCAACAATTTTTCAGCTGAACATTGGTATTGGTCGGTAACATTCTTCAAGTTGACAACAGCTAAGCTAGTTACTGTCAGTGCAATAAAAAGTATAACGCCCAGAAAATGCTTTTTTTTTTTTTTAACCCAATAGTGATTTTTTAAAAGAAACTAAAGTGAGCTGTCTGTATAACCTGTTTATCTTTGTTTACCCAGATTCTTAGAAATTAGGCACATTAGGCGCAAAAACATATATACAGTCTGAGACTAACCACCGTTCATTCGATCTCTTACACTGGTACCTGCAGACAGGACGGCCGAGGACTGACACCGACTCATGTCTGTGTTCTTCATTCTCTTTACACCGGGAGCGGGAGTAGTGGGAGTTATTGTCATTTTCCCTTTTTAACTGAGTGTTTCACATTAATGAGCTAGACTGTCGCGGCCTCTCTAACTCTGTAAAACATCAAATTATATTTAGGATTTTTTCTTGTGTCCCTGACACCGTAGGGAAATGAAAAAACAACAAACACAAAAATCTTATCGGCTGCCGGCCAAATTGTTTTTGTTTTGTTTTACATTAGATTGTATCAGCTCAGAATCCAACAATTTGCATCCCTAATTATTCAACAGTTCCATATAAATATCATTGTCATGATCACATGTGGGGTTGAGCTGTTCACATTAAAAAGTGAATCTCCCAAGGGGGGTGCAAGGGGCAGTAAGCGATTCTGGAGAAAGCCGGTTTCTCTTTTTGTTGTTGTGATTTTACTGTGTGTCCGTTTGTCTGAGCAGGTTTTTCTTGCGAGACCTCGGCTTCAATGTTTTCCTATTTTTTTGGGGTGGGGGGGTATTGTTAATGTCTGAACACCGCTTGCATAGAGAAAGCATGTTAGCAAGCTGCAGCAGATTCAGTCATTTGCCAGTGTCTATTCGGGATGCTGTGCTGTATCCTGGCAGCAGTTGGATGAAAGTGAAGAAAACAGCCCTGAACCTGAAGCATGGCTGTGAGGTTATTAGACAGCTGTGTTGATTTGTTGCTGTTCTGTTAGAAGTGTGAGAAACAGAAAACTGAATTTCATTTGTGTGTCGTGGTCACACCCGGCCAAGAGGTAGGTATTCATTTCATTGTTTAACACACTTGGGTGAAAACTGAAATTTGCTTCACTGTGTTAACGTCTAATGAGGTACAATCTTCACCATGCACGGTGAAGAAGCTGAGATCCGTCTTCAAGTGTTTGTTGACTGTTGACACTGAAGCTGGAACGTTGTGTCTGTGTCTGCAGAGAGGGAGTGTGACTTGGACAAACACTGCGGCGTCCTCGATCCCGACAGGAAGAAGGTCTGCACGCGCCTCCTGACATGCAATGTAAGCTCCAAACACACTCAGCTCCACCAAACTCATGCCCTCATTTTTTCTTCTGCCTCAAATTCTCATGCCTGTGCGATCTACTTTTCTTTCTTTTCGATTTAGGTTTCCTCATACGTTTCTTAGCATTGTTAAATAAAAGGCTGAGAGGTTTAATTTTAGCATGCAGTCAGTTTACTTAAATGGCAAGTAAGGAGGAGTAACTCTGAGAAGCTCATGATCGAAAACATAACTCATCATCTGTCAAACATGGTGGAGGCAGTGTGACGGCATGGGCCCGTTTGCCTCCAGTGGAACTGGGTCACTGCTGTTAATTGATGATGTGACTGCTGATAGACTGTGAGGTGTACAGGGCTTTTACCTTCTGCTCAGTCAAATGTTGCAAAACTGATAGACTGGCACTTCAGTGTAGATGGAATACATAATGACCCAAATCATGGTTCGAAAGCAACCCAAGATCTTCTCAAGGCGAAGAAATTGGATTTGCTTCAGTGGCCAAGTCAATCACCTGATCTTAGTCCAATAGAGCTTTTCAGTTACCAAAGACAAAACTGAAGGCACAAAGACCTCCAACAACTGAGGGCAGCGGCTGTAAAGGCCTGGCAAAGCATCTCAATGGAGGAAACTCTCCATTTGGACATAACCATGGGTCCCACACTTCAGGCAGTCATTGACTGCAAAGTATTTTCGTCCAAGTATTAAAAACAATCCATTATTTTTTTAATAATTATGTTAGTTTGGCCAATTGCTTTTGAGCCTATGGAAATTGAGGGATTATAACTGTCTGTAATTCCTAAATGGTTGATGCTGCAATATTTCAGTTAAACCCCTTGAATTAAAGCTAAAAGTCCACTCTTCAAACACATTTCAAATCCACTGGTTGTGTGTGTAGAGGCAATATTGCAAAAAGATTGTCACTGAAAAAAGTCACGGTCTAAATACTCCTGGAGCTGACTGTAAGCTTAAAACTGTGAGGAGATGTTTGTATTAGTTTGATCATTGTCTTTAAAGTTGCAGAAAGAGTTACTTTACCATTTCAGATGACCTAATATTTGTCATATGTCAATGGATCATGACGCAGATTGATATTATTAGACTTAGAGTATCTGTAAAGTCTTTAACTTATCCCACACGTGTAGAAAGAGAGTGACATTGTGAAACCAGAGTATCTTCAAATGAATAACTCTGTGGCTCGTTGTGACCGATGACAATGGACTGATACTGAGTGGAGAAAATGTCAGCACAGGAAGAGTCCTTATATGGCGAAGGGTGTCTGTGAAAGAGGAAGTATATGCGAGACTCATCTGGCCACGGAAGAGACGGTATGACCTGATTCACAGGAAATGACCGGTGTGTTGGGAAAACACAGGAACACAGTTTCTTCTTCATGAGCACACTCTCAGGAGGCGGCTGTATTTTCTCTCCCACCTGACACTTGGGATAAAAAATGCAGTGTAGCAGTGTTAATTTCGTTAACGAAAACTATGACGGAAAATGTTCCTCAACGACCTTTTTCCACGACTGAACAAAAATGATGAAAATGTCTTTTGTTTCTGTTGAGGAGACGGAACGACTTAAACTAGAGTAAAACTATGAAGGATAAACTCGACTAAAATGTGACTGAACTAAAAAGCATTTTTGATCACGTGGGACTAGACTAAATCTAAAACAGCTGCCAAAATGTAGTCATTCTAACTTTCCTTTGTAGAACTTACTAAAAACAGGAGAGAAAAAATGCGTAATTTAAATGATAACTGACTCGATAAAGCTTCTTAGATGTGCTTCTATTAAATAAAATAATTTTCAACATTACGACTTTTGACTTTGCAGTCTGGTTAAGTGCTATGGACATATTTCATTTCTATAGTCGGTTCATAGAAGAAATCATTAATAATCGGTTCATAAATAATGTCATATTTTTTGATGGCAAATGATCAAAAGTGATAAGTTATCAGTCACTTCTACCGCTTAATCTGCCATGATAAATCAGTGGGATGTCTCCTGCGACCTTCACCACTGCCCCCAGTTCCATAATCACCGAACGATATGATTTGTTCAGTGATTATTTTGGCCCAGCACCTCTTTCAATTCGGTGGAAAGAGCTACGAGAGAGATGAGTGATTAAACACAGTTTTTTTTTTGTCACTAACTATTAAAATGTTGAAATCAAATAAAGTTCATACAGGACCAAGTTATAAAAAAAAAAACAATGTCAGAGGAAATCAAAAGCATCAAGACAAAATGCAAAAAAAGTCGAATGTATGGATTTACTCCAGTACCATAAATACAGTGTCCAACAGTGAGAGCGACTAGTGGAAGACGGCCCTCTCAGCTGTAATATGGTATGAGGCTCCCAGCAAAAACTATTTTCACAGTTGGTCAGATTTTCTCCATCAAAGTAGAAGGCATATACAATGTGTGGTGGACATTGTGGGAAGAGACTAGAGGAGTGAAAAGCACTAAACTGTCCGGCCAGCCGGGAATCGTACCGGTGAATGGTTGCGCTGGTTGCACAGCTGATGCAGTGGTGACCACTGGCAGCTAATGTCTCACCTCCTCTTAAAGGATGTAATCTAACTACACATCAGACGTTTGGCCTCGACAGAGACTCTATTTTTGTTTTCACTGTGTTTCCGATGCCAGTGTGTTAAGAGTGAAGACAACATGAAGGAAGTCAAAGACTCTGTGGTCTCATCCTTTTCACTAACAGACCTCTAACAAAGCAGTCACACCACAAACCTGACAGAACAGATGTGGTGGGCCTGCTGCTCTTATCAACCACAGATGGTATCAACCTCGTCACATTACAGTTAAGGGAATGTGTCTTCAGTCTGGTCGTGGGATTGTTAGCTTTGGGGCTACATCCAATATATATTCCCATGGAGTTCTCACACGCCAACTTGGTCGTTGTTTTCATTTTCCTCTCTGATAACCCGGTTTTTGTTCTTTTCGAGTATTGAGCAATTGTAACAAAGCAATTTGTACAGCACATGCGTTGCAGATGTGATATCAATCACTGTGATGAACTTGAATATATCCTGGTCCTCAGATCCACTCCATCCACCAGCGGAGGAAAGTGATGGGCCGAAGCAAGAACTTTGACCAGCTGGTGGCAGAGCTCAAGACCAAGGTTCGGGAGAAAGGGGCCCAGTCGCTGGAGGGCGGCTCCTCCAGCGGACGATCCCCCAGCCCAGAGGCCCCCAGGGAGCAGGCTGGGGCTCCGCACTGCAGAAGACCTCTAGCCAGCCTCCCTGCTTTCAGGTCCGTGAACTTTAATTGTAGCTTATACCTGTACAAGTGGTGGCAGCTGCACGACAAAATCGTTGCCTCGGGTTGAAAGCAGTCAAGAATGGCCACGTTGTTACCGCCCTCTCTCACGCACAGCGATAATGTTACTTCCATAGCTCGTCAGAAAGATTTCTTTACTTCACTGATTTACAAAAAAATATTACACAATCACCAAATATAGCTGTTTTCAGTTCCACCCTGTTCTCACACGAACTCTCACACAATCATATTGTCCCGAACTTTGTGTCTCTGTCTTGTGCTGTGTGGATAAAGACACGGGCGGTTCTAGGATCAGAGCTTTAGGGGTGCTGAGCACCCAATGATCCCAAAAAAATGTCCCTTTTATTTTTAAATTTAAAAAAACCAACCCCGGTACATTTGAACTTGATTTTGGACTACCATTCCCACATTTGTAAAAGAAGACATCAAACTTTTTGGGTAGGGAAAATCACTGTGACTGGAAAACTTACTTTAATGCTGAGCCACAAAGCCTTGACTTAGTTTACAAAGTACTACAAATTAAATTGTATTAAAATTAAAAGATAATGAGGTATAAACAGTAAATAGACACGCCTATGGATAATGACATTTCATTATCATTACAACAACAACTAGTCTACAGCTGCCACGGGGCCAGAGCTAAATTCCACTTGAAGTCAAGACGTCTGATACCAAAGGTGGGCAGCCCAGTTTGAGGGTGGCAGATCAAATTTTACCCCGTTCTGATTGGCCAAAGCAGAATGCTTTAATTTAAACATTATGTCGAAGAAGGTGTGTGATTGCTCTATCGGGTTAGTCTTAAAGGAGACATATTATGGTTTTTCAGTTTTTTCCCTTTCCTCTTGTGTGTTGTATAGGTTTTTGTGTATGTAAAAAAATTCTACAAGGCTCAAAATCCCAAAAACGGAGCTCCTCTCCCCGACAGAAGAACTGCCCCTGGAAAGTCTTGTCAGTAGTCTAATGGCTAGTCTTACTCGACCCCAACAAGGCCAGGTACAGTGAGAGCCACTTCTTACACGCGCTGGAAGCAGTTGACTAATCACAACAGAGTGGTCCAACTGGCCAATCGGAGCAGACTGGACTTCATTGGGAGGGAGGGGCCTTTAAGAAACGGGAGCTAAACTAAGTGTTTCCGTCAGAGGCTAAAAATTGGAGCTGCAGAATTGGACTGTCAGAGGAAACTGGTGCGTTTTCTGAGTATAAGGGAATATAAACCTCTTCAATTAATAACCCAAATCAAAAATATGAATCAGAATAAATAATTCAAACTGAAGCATAGGGACTGATGTGTCTAATATGGGTCAAGTTTATGTAGAGGGTTAAACACCTGAGCCGTGACATGTAGTGAAACAGTCTTCATCATCGTTATTATAAAGCTGTTTTGTTTCACAGTCGGTCCACTGGTGTGTCGGAGTGCAGCCCAGACGAGGAGAAGCAGCGGCAGGATGAGGGAAGTCTCAGAGCCCCGTCGCCTCTCGTCCACGGGCGAATCTCCAGTGATGAGAGTGAAGGGGAGGGACCCGAGGAGCCAGTCGAGCTCCCCTCTTCTGCTGCACATCCCAGACCATTGGCGGTAGGCGGCTTGTATCTGGGTTTAATGGGGGGGGGGGGTAGCACCAGAGGATGTACAGACAGTAAAACTGACCAGATTATTTCAAAAAATATTTGGGCCAGAGAACCTTCAAGGCCAAATTGCAAATTTTTGGGCTATTTAAAACCGTATTAAACCCTTTCTGACCGCGAAGGGGCAGAAAGTCTGAAGTTCTTGTTATTGCCCTGTGACCACAGGGTTTCAGCTGGTAACATTATGCCACGGAATTTTTTTTTCAGTCCAACCAATCAGTCATCCCATCCAATGCTTTGGTGACTCCCGTCTCCGCCCCCTTGCATGCATCACAGAATTCAGTTGGTTAACGGCACTAGGCTTTAGTACATTTAGTAGTTAAAATGAACTTATGTAGGTATTTTCCAAGGAAAAGAAATGGAGCAGGCATTGAGTTAGGTGAGGGATGACAACGACGATGACGATCTCTCTTAGGGATGGGTACTTAAACCCGGTATTAAATGGGCCCCGAGGCTAAATTATGAAAGACCAAAGTATCGATTAGCTCTGATGTTAGCCGTGCTGCTAACGTTATTGAAGAAATTAATGCTTTCGTCTTAGATGAATCTTCGCTCTTCCCAACCCTGAGGAGAGACCTGTGTGTCTGTCGGTCGGAGCCCTGTCCTGTGCAGGGGGCGGGGCCAGCAGCTCTCACTGCCTGTCTGTCAAAGACTGAAGAGATGTTAAATGAGTGACACCTCGCTGTGACCCTGTTCATGGCGAAAGACCTACAACCCTTACAACTGTAGAGTCCACGGGTTTTAGCTAACAGTCTGTCTGTCTTTCCTTTGACGGGCTTCATGTTAGTCCCATCACTCAACACAAAACATCATGTCCTTTATATTAGTTATTTGTTCAAAACAGTGCTGTTCAGTGTTCAACAATGTACTGTACGAGAAACAACCAAAGACAGGCGGACACGTTGGATGTGTTCCTCCTTCAGCAGCCACTTTGCGTCAACGTTCACTTTCTGGATATCCAAAGTAATCCCAAGCTAGTGATTTTACTTTTATTGAAGTGGGGGGAGATCAGTAGAGACACCTCTCTCTGACTGCTGCAGCGTCACAGATTCTCCATTCGTTAAAAAAACTAAACGGTAATTAGCAAATATTTATGGTATGATAACCGTCAATTTCAACCCTACTGAACCCTAAATTGCCGGCGCTGAATGAATGTGTGAATGTGTAAATGTGACTTTGAGTGGTCGACATGACTAAAAAAGCTCTTTACAAACGCAGTCCACTTCCCCAAACAGAATATTTTGGTAAAGCAACAACAAACCATTGAACGTGTTTTCTGTCTTGCGATGTGCAAAAACGCAAACACACTTAAACTCTGGGCTATTAACTACCCATGTTCGTTAACACAACACAACACATCAACAGAGCACACTGGATCCGCCCGGACTGACGACGAGTCTTCTCTCTCTAGGTATGTTCGTTCGGCAGCCATACGTTTGGTCACGGCATTTACACGTTTGACAGGAGACTCCACCACCTGCGGTCGGCTCTCAGCAGCATGCTGGAACAGCACGTCAGCGCCCACCTCTGGAAGTAAGAAATCTGAGCCCACACACCAATGTTCAGCCCACTATGGCAAAAAAAATTGGCTGCTACATGTAATGACAGACGCTCTACCGCCACACATTGGAATTATTCCAATTAGTGGCACTTTTCAAATGCGATGTGGTGAGTACTTTTTTTTCAGTTTTTGTGAATTATTTTTGCTCAATTATTGTTACATATTGAAAGACATTTGAACAGTGATATTTGAGAGGCTGAGAGGTGGTCACATCTGGAGCTCAGTCTGTGGTGTAGACAGGAAGGTGACTGATTTCCCTGATATCAGCTGGTATTGACTATATTTACCTGCACGTGACAAAAGGCTTCAACTTGTCTGGGGTCATATCACGAGGAACCCGGTTCTTGGTTTCAAATCTGCATTTCAGTGCGTCCGAGTAGAACAGAGATTTCCCCCAGACTGTCTCTTGGGTCACTGGTGACGAACTCCTCGCCCTTTTCATTTTTCATAGTGAGCTTTTATTTAATTTTATTAAATAAAAGCGTAATTATGTGAAATGAAGAAAAACATGAACAGAAGATTAAGTACAAACGGTGTACACACAGTATCGGACAGCTGCACAACCAAACAAATGAATGAACCACATTTTATTTTTCATTACATATGTCTTATATGGATGAAGAATATATCCATCCATCCATCATCTACCGCTTAATCCACTTAAGGGTCGCGGGGGGGCTGGAGCCAATCGCAGCTCACATTGGGCGAGAGGCGGGGTTCACCCTGGACAGGTCGCCAGCCTATCACAGGGCCACATACAGAGACGGACAACCATTCACTCTCACATTCACACCTACGGTCAATTTAGAGTCTTCAATTTACCTAACCCCATTCTGCATGTCTTTGGACTGTGGGAGGAAGCTGGAGAACCCGGAGAGAACCCACACACACACGGGGAAAACATGCAAACTCCACACAGAAAGGCCCTGGTTGGTTTGAACCGGGACGCAAACCCAGAACCTCCTTGCTGTGAGGTGACAGCGTTAACCCCTACACCACCGTGCAGCCCTGAAGAATATATGTATTCAATTAATATATATATATAAATAAAATAATTAAAGATTCAAAGTAAAAGCATTTTTAACTTTAGCCAAGTGCAAACATAGACTCATTTTCAAACATTTCATTCAGTTGACTCATGGTTCTGTCAAACCAGCGAGTTTTTTTTGCTAATGCAACATTGGACAGGAGAACTGTTACTGTGCTCCATAGAACACAATTTAATCTGGAGTCAGAATGACTTGGGGTCCTACACTTACTTCTAACGCTGAAGCAAATTGCTGTAAATTCGAGGATAAATTTCTGATGGAGGATTCTTTTTGATTTATTTTCTCTCAATCCAGGAAAATACCTCAAGCCACAGACCTTCAATCTACACCACCCTCGGCAAAGACCATCAATTCCTCGTCCCCCTCCTCCACCGTGTCCTCCCCTTCATTGCATTCTAAGATCCGGACAGGAAGTCATATCAGCTCCACTCTCAAAATTGCTTCCTCCTGCTCCTCTTCCTCCTGTCGTGTTCCAGGGAGACCTCAGACGCCCATGCAGTCAGAGAACTCCGGGGGCGGCAGCAGCAGCAGCAGCAGCAGCAGCATCAGTGGTGGTCACCTGGGCTCTCCAGGTAAGCCTGTTGTAGTGCGTCAAGGGGGTCCTGGTCGGCAAAAGAACCCAGTGGGGCGTCCCAGTAAGCAGATGCTGAAGTTGCGGGAGGAAGCTGCTACTGCCGCTACCCTCCGTAAACGCAAAGCCCCGTCACAGGAAGGTGAGCACTCAGGCCCCGACAGGAACTGCATTATTCTCCAGGACCGGGGCCGCCCACCCTCTGCCGCTTCTTCCTCGAAAGCCCCCACCCCCTCGCCTCTTCCACACGGACAGACCAATGGCACGCTTTCCCCGAACAGCAAACCCCACCCCCAGCCCTCCCCGTCAGAGTCCCACTCACCAGCCGCCAAAGCAGTCTGGACCTACAGACGGACACACCCTGCTTTGGGCCATTCATCCCCCCCGGACCTCTCCTCCGCCACCAACAACTCCCACAGCCGAGCTGGCGTGGGGGACTCAGGACTGCATGGTCAGGGCAGCGGGAGGGGCTTCGAGTACCAGGGGCTGAAGAAACGCAAGGGGGGAAGTGTGGAGGAGCACTCGCCTTCCTCCAAAACCTCAGCACACCGCCTGCCCTCCTCCTCCTCCTCCAGCTCTGCCACCACCTCCTCTCCACGCTCTAATTTCTACCCCTGGAAGGAGAGTAAAGGCGGGGGGTTGGCCGGGGGTGTGGAGAAGAAACTCGGCGCACAGAAGGTGAGTCTGGAGGAGAGGGAATCGGGGAACTGAGCAGCAAATGGCACTGATAGATTTTCTGGGGACATTATACTTATGTGACAAAAATGCATCATGTCTGTTAACTGTCTGAATCATATATACAGTCCAGACCCAGGACGTATTTGGACAGGTACACTCAACTTCAGTACATTCCATTTGAAATGAAATGATGCATCTACTGTATTTAAGTGCCAAGTCTCAGCTTTGATTGGACTTCTATGTTCCGAAGTATATAGAAAGAACCGTGTGGGACACAAAGCCCCGGGAACACGTGTTCAAAGCATAAGGGTTCAAAAGTAATGAGATGGATTCAACAAAGCATTATATTTTCAGATTTATTAGAAAATCCGTTGACATCTTTGACCCACAGACATCAGCAGACACTAGGTACCGTCCCAGGTGATTTTCTCTCAGGGAGTCAGATCTCCATTGTCAGACCGTCCTGTCGTCACCATGTGAAATACCCAATATTGTCGGGGGGGAAGTGAAGCTCAGTGGAATTGAGATCAGGGGCCAGACGAAGAGTGCCCCCCTCGTCACCCAGAGAAGCTGTTCGGTTGCTTTGGCTGAATGTTTTGTATTGTCGTCCTGTTGATTGTTGAAGTGTCATCCAATGAGTTTCGATGCGTTGACTGAATCTGAAAACTGCTCCCATCGACCTCTACGTCCATCCTCTTGTTAGCAGTGACACCATCAGTAAACTCCAGTGTCTCAGTTCCATTGGAGCCAAACATGGTGGGTGGATCATGATTCTCCATGCTCGCCTCTCTCTGTCCTTTTGATCAAGGTGGATTTTTATTTCATCAGTCCACAGCTCTACTGGTTTTAGGCCCCAACTTAAAAATGAATACACTAGTAATTTTCAAATTTCACATAAGTGCTTAATAGGATAAAATGAGGTGATGACATTTCATATCCAATAGGTGAAGGGTCAACAAGAAGGGGCGACTGTTCCTTCTCCCCACTGTCACCAAGTGTTTGCTCAATTCTTTAATATCGTAAAGTGCTATGAGACGCTGCATGTTGTGATCTCTCATCGCAACAACTGTGTCCAATCAGAATCTGCCTGATTCCGTGATCATGTGAACACGGCATGAATCTTCTTTTTCGTTTGTCTTAACTAACCTGTGTTCCACGTGAAGACAGCAAACATTCAGCAGAACAAGAACAACCAAGTTAAATTATATCACAAATCCGAAATTTGACCAGAAATACCCCCTCCAACTACCTATTTTATGATTCTGGACAGTTTCCAGAGGCAGAACCATGACGCAGTGACTCGACGTGTGAAGTAGAGCCTGGCCTTTCTGTTTCTGAAGTTCACCAGGAGTTTAAATCCTGTGCTGAATCTCTCTGAGGCTCTGGTCATGAAGTCTTCTCTTTATCATCGACAACATGTCCCCTCCATCCCGGAGAGTGCTCTTCACTCTTGTCCAGTCATGAAGGGGATTGTCTCTTCTGAAGAAAATCCCTCAGAACGTGGTCCCTCTACTACACTGATCTATATAGATGCAAACCTGCTCAGAGTAAAGCTGAGACTTGGCACTTAAACATAGTGTATCCATTATTTAATGTCAAAGGAGCTCTGACCAAGTGCATAAGTGAACAAACTATCACAGAGTTGGACTTTTTCTATATTGAAAATTATTTTTTGACTGATCTCAGGAAAATTTTGAGGCACTGGATTTTTTATTTAAGCAGTCATCACCTGAATTAAAACAAGAAAGGGTCTGAAATGTTTCACTTTACTAGCCAGTGAGCCTAGAAAATATCAAAGTTTCACTTTTGAATTAAAATATTAAAAAAAATATGAACTCTTCCACCATATTCAAATTTTTTGAGATGCCACTTTATTTATTTTTAACACTTGATGAACATCAGGTCTGAAACCCCGTCCCCAGGCCGACTCTCAGCTCAGATCTGTTTCTCCACGAGAGACCGCAGTAACCCAATAAAAGAAGTATATCTGCTGACTAGAGCTGCAACAGTTAATCGATTAGTAATCGACTACTGAATTAATCAGCAACTAATCTGATAAGCGATTAATCGGTTCAAGTAGTTTTCATGGGGAAAAAAGTCAAAGTTCTCTGATTTCAGCTTCTTAATGTGAAATTTTTTTGGTTCTATGACAGTAAACTAAATATCTTTGGTGTGTGGGCAGAGTTTAGCAGTCTCAAGTTGAAGCTAAATCAAGTGTGTATTTAAAATTGAAAAAGTATTAGCATAAAGAGACTTTGTCATATTTAAAGGAGCTAAATTAACTCTTGAGTTTTAACAAAAATCTGCTCATTGTTATGGAAGTGTCTCATCCAGTCTCAGCCTCCTTCTCACATTGGATATCCATGTCTATTTTTAAAAAGTGAATATGGAAATCAGCTGACTAGATGAAAGTAATAATTTCAAATGTTTCTGTTTTCCCACAGCCAAAATTGCACCATTAAGTGTGCCTGCCTTACAAGCCACTATGAGGGAGCCAGCTCCGCGGCCTCAGAGGCAACAGGACTCAAATATGTGTGTGTTTGTATGTGCGTGTCTGTTTTTTTGTCTATTGAGCACATGTTGAAGTGTGTGTGTCAGGTTGTGTGTATGTGCAGAGTTAGTGCAGTATGGATGTGGTGGTGTGACTCGCCACCGGGTGCGTTTGCTGTGTGGATGGATGTTTGAGGGGAGAACTGGGGGACGGGTGGGATGAAATTCAAGAGAATGGATTTAGAAATACCTCAAGACCATCCGGTTATGCTGCTAAATTAAATGTTGGTTTATAAAAATGGATTAAAAATGTCCTTTACACTTGGTCTCCGTGGCTTCTGTTGAAGACTTATTTGTGATGTATGTGCGTATGTACTTGATTTCCCTCTTAATGGTCCCGTTTTATTTACTTGAGGGGAAACTCCAGAATCTCATGAAGGTTCTGTATCTGCTTTGTTCAGCACTTTTTTTCATCGATCCTATATGATGAGTCACGGTAGGTGAAACGTCTTGAGCATCTTTTAATTTCAGATGTCGTTAAGTCACTCGTTGAGTTTGATGACTTCAGAACTGCAGGTCTTCTATAATCACACATTTAAAAGAGGAAGAAAAACGTAAAGGGATAATTATTTCTCCCCCCCCCCCCCCCCCCCTCCCAAAGTCTGTTAATGTATTCGAACAAGCGCGCTACGGAGCTTGGAGTCTGTAGTTACACCGAAAGGCGGGACATGGGGGGTGAAGCATCTCACTTCTCTTAGTGTTCGGCGTTGCTTAAGAAGAACCGAACCAGGAAGTGGAAGTTACACTCGCGGTCGCCAACGACTGTCCGCGCCGCCACCAGACGCTGTAAGAGCGGCGTCTGCGTCTGATTCAGTGGCCGACGTAGTCTGTACGAAAAAATAATCAGATAGTCCGCTTTATACACTCCGTCAGATCGACGAGCACGAGACGACGACCGGAAGTGACTCGGTTTAGCCTTCATAAAACAATCCGTTCAAACCGGAAACGTCGCCGCACTCGCGGAGGTTTGACGACGAGCAGCGGCCCGGGGGGGGGGAGGAGGAGGGGGAGGGGGGATGTGAGTGACAGAGGAAACCAGAGCTTCACATCCTCTGCTTCGGGTCACACCTGCCGCACGTTGACGTCACCGACGTCGTTCACCTGCGCCACACCGGAAGTACCTGCTGCCTGACCTGAGCCCCACCGAGCTCCTCCTCCGATCTCCGCGCTTCACCACGACGTGACCATGGAGCTCCCGCGGAGTCCGCGAGGCGCGCTCGGGCCCCCCGGGCCCCCCTGCCCCGCCGGAGGCAGCAGGTAGCCGCCAGGCGGGCGCGATGATGCGGTGCGACGTGGAGTACAGCCCGGTGGGAGAGGTGCCGGCGATGCGCGACTTCTGGCTGTACGTGTGGCTGCGGCGGGCGGCGGTGATGGCGGCGCACGTCACCGGCCTGGTCCTGACCCTCGTCATCTGCCTGCTGTCCAGACCCGGAACCAGTGAGTGAGCGCGCGGACGGAGCCGATCGCCATCACCCGCCTGTGGCGCCTGTTACCGTCACTAATGACGGCGCGTTTGGTCTCGTTGGCGCAAAGCGTAACCGCTGTCTGAGCTCAAGCTTCAAATGTGTGAAAACACTTTATTTGATTTGTGTGAATACAACAACAACAACAAAAATGTTTGTCACATGTTTGCATTTTTCACAAATCACAGTGTGTTTTTAGAGCCTCTGCAGCCTCAGTGACGATCAGTGTGGTGGTTTTTGATCAGGACTAGGTTCTTGTCTAATATTGACATTTTTGAGTTATTTAGTTTGAGTTCACATGAACTGATCAGAACTGTCATTAGACTTAATTTGCACTAGAATGAATAAATAAATGAGTCTGTAACATTTTGACACGATCAGATGATTGAGATTTTGTCTTGGTGTATGTTAGTGGATCGCTGCTTTAGTTCTAATGCAAAATTAAGAAAAAGGATATTAATGTTAAAATGTGATGGCTAAAATTGCTTTGTCAATTGTAGATGCAAATTATACTTAAATTGTTTTATACTCTGAAAAAAGAAAATTGCTCACCATCTTCATTTTTAAAATCTTTTTTACTTCAGTTGGTCTAAATTGACCGTAGGTGTGAATGTGAGAGTGAATGGTTGTTGGTCTCTGTATGTGGTCCTGTGATAGGCTGGTGACCTGTCCAGGGTGAACCCCGCCTCTCGCCCAATGGGATTGGCTCCCCCCCGCGACCCTTAAATGGATAAAGCCGTAGACGATGGATGGACTTCAGTTGGTGACACAACTAGATGCAAAAAAAAGCCATAAAATGTCCCGATTTTCTCAAATGAACTAAAGGTTTCCCACACTTGAACGTGGATTTCAATAGAGAATCGATCCCTCGTTTGCTCAGCACTGTAAGTCATTTCCTCCCTTGTCTGCTGAATAAAAGCAGCGTATTACAGTTCATAATTAATGACAAAGAGCGTCTCCGTTGAACCTTAGGCTTGATAAGAAGGATTCTTCAGATCCAGGCTCTTATTCGCCACGTCCCTGGCTTTCCTGAAACCAACGCAAAGTCAATGTATTCTCCCCCTTTAGTAAGAATCCTGCCTCGGGAAGTCTTTGATGAACGTGTGTGTGGATCAACGCTTCACAAACTGTTTCAGTAAACGTGCTGTTGAATGCTCAGTGTGTGAAGCCAGGTTCACCTCAGTCGGTCTGGTGGTGATCTGATGTGTAGGTCTTACGATGCTCACTGCTGCTTCTCTTTGTTCCAGGTCTGTTCTCTTGGCATCCGGTGTTGATGTCGGTCGCGGTAAGTTTGACAGTCTCACACCACTTTGCCTTCTCACCTGTCTCTCTCTCTCTGACACACACACACACACACACACACACACACAGAGTGAACAGTCCTCATCTCTTCAGTGACTAGAGCAATATTCAGAATTATGAATTATAGTATGTACAGTATGAATAAGACACCGCGGCGTAAACAGCATTTTCAGATGACCTCGGCCAAAAAAAAGGTCATACTCTTAATACTTGAATGAAGAGTATTCTGATAATACATGTGTACGAGTGTATCCTATTGCATTTTCCGCAGCATTTTGCGACATTGACATGTACATGGCTGTTCGCCAACAGCGTGACGTCATAATCGGGCTGAGCTCCGTAACATTCAAACAGCAATGTGAAAGGATTTTTTTTATTAGCAACTCGGGTCAATATCATAATTTAAAAAAACAATGTCTGATCATGAGTCCAGTTGGTCCGTGTCCAGTAGAACTTCAGGTTGAAATCCCGTCATCACAAACTGAAGCCGCATTCATCTGGTCTCTGTGAGCGCAGGGTCGTCAGATACCTAGAGTCAGTATGTTGCACACATTCAAAATCAGTAAGAATAAATCTGTATTTCTTTATTATTAGTTTGATTCTTTTTCAGGATCCTGAGAGAATAAAGACACGGTAGATGTCCAGTTCTTACTAACAGAGTGGAAAATACTCAACGCGACAACATTCCGGCAGGTCTGTCAGTGAGAGCGCGTGTGAAGCTGATTCAGGCCACTGATATGTCATTGTTGAACAGGAACATACCTCTACGATCGCGCCCTCTGCTCCCGTGTCTCCTTCTTTCCACAGTGAATAATAGATGGGAGGGACGAGCGGGAGGCGTCACTGTGTCACATATCAGGTTTCACACTGACCCAGAACACGTTACTGGGAAAAGCGCCTCACGCTTCAGTGTGCCACCGGCTGGTGGTGGGGGGTTTCCAGAGACTGGCCCGCTGCCGTCTGGTGTGATGAATCGCTGATGATGTGTCATCATCATACACTGCTGGCACAGCTGTCAGGGGCAGGTTAAGTGTCTAGCCCAAGGGCACTTGGGCAGGAGGACTGGAGGACCCACTGGTTAGTGGACCACCTGCTCCATCTCCTGAGCCTTTATGATATCATCTGTGTAGCCACACCGATACTCAAAGACGTATCAGTCTGGGACCCCTCGGTTCATTTTGGATATCAGAGGAGCACTACCAACGGACGCAGACCAAAATGCCTCCGGACGCAATTGGACCTACAACCAGTGAGAGCAACGAATCACATGAGTAGGCCTGTCACGATAATTACATTATCGACTTATCGTACAATACATGAATATGATCTCAATTTTTATTGACCTCAATAACAGCCATTGTTTCTACATGCGTGTTTGTTGGAATAAGTATAACAGTCCAGCAAAGTCCCGCTGCTTCTGTCCTCTCATTTGTTTTTTGTCGTACGATTAATAAATCACTGGCTTGGTCTATTAAAGGTCAGAAAATATGGATTTCTTAGTATTTTTACTAGATAATATCGTTTATCACAATTATTTCTGGGACAATATATCGTGCAACAAAAAGGAGTTATCCTGATAGGCCTACACGTGGCGTCAAATGTCAACAACGAGAGCAGAGAGGAGATGTCACATGCTCGTTCATCGGCGGCTGCCATCTTGGTGGTTTACAAAAGTCGCTCCTCTCCGCGTGGTGTTATAAACCCCGCCCATTATCAGATAATCTGTTTTTTGATTGGACCGGCAGGTTTTCTGATGACGTAGTTTAGTGAAAGTCGAGTCCGATTCTCTGGGCGGCTCTCTCTGCTTTTCCCAAGTCCTCTCAGTCCTCCTTTACACCTTTCCTTGACCTCATGACGTTTTCGACTGAGGTCAAGGAAAAGTAGATAGGAATACTAGATAGTAAGGACATTTCGACCGCAACCCCAGTCTGGCAGAGCAAAAATGAATTCAAAGTAGATACAACTGCAGCCTGTTTATGACTCATAGCTCACTTTGCTATCACACACACACACAAGCGCACACACACCCGACCAATCAGAACTGATCATCAGAGTTCAGCAGCTGAAGCGTCTCACAGTGGTGATGACATCATCAGTGACTCATGAGGAGATGATTCATCACACACATCACTGTGCCATAGATCCATAATGAAATCCTTCACTCTTTCTCCTCCCACATGGGGACGTCTTGCTCTGTTCCTCCACACGTGATGATCTTTGTGAACTCCTCTCCCCTCCTCCTGCAGTACTGCCTGTGTATGACGGAGGGCATCCTCCTATTTTCCGCCGAGGGAAATCCCTTCTGCTTCAAATCCCGCAAAGGCAAAGTCCGTCTTCACTGGTTCTGCCAAGCTCTGGTCCTGATCGCCGCGGCCACTGGCCTGGGCTTCATGGTGGCGAGCAAGAACGTGTCGGAGCTCCCCCACCTGGCCACCTGGCACAGCCTGCTGGGCGCTGGCACCCTGGCGGCCACCGTGCTGCAGGCGGCCTGCGGCCTGTGCGTGGTCTTCCCCAAGCTGCTGTGTCTCACTTCCTCCCTGCCCAAAGTGAAGCTGTACCACGCCACCTGCGGCCTGGTGGTCTACCTGCTGGCCACTGTCACCGTGGTGTCGGCCATGTTCTCAGACTGGTTCCAGGCCTCGGTCAAAGGCTTGGCCTGGTGGGTCTTCCTCCTGCTGCCCTTCCTCCCGGCCCTGGTGGTGATGAACCAGATCAGTGGTGCCTACCTGTCGCGCAAGAAGATCACCAGCTAGAAGGAGGCGAGGCTCAAACACCAATAGCTGATGCTGACTAATGGATCAATTTGCACCTTAAAATGACAATTTCTCTTCGCAAACGTTCACACAGATGATTCGGCTGTCGTCCACCAGGACGTTAACAGCTCAGTTACATAATCGGTGAAATGACAGAAGTCAGCTTGTGGCAGTATTGAGGGAACCTCGTCGTATGGATGTCAGATATGTTTCAGATATGTTTCCTTTGATGCCTCCCGGACTGCAGCTTGCAACACTTCAACTCGGAGAATCAAATGACCCTATGCACAATGTGTGTGTGTATGTAAACACACGAACCCGAGGACACAATAAACCACGTGTGAACTGTTTCTGTCCGTCGTCTGTCCAGAGGAACAATTGCAGTGAAAGTCAAAGTGTGACAGACTCTGTGTGTCGACTGCTTTCTGACTGTGGATGATTCTAGACCAGCCTGGAAATTCTATTTATTTATTTATTCAGCAATCATTTCCAAGAAAAAAAAGTTTTAAGGCTGAATGTAGTGTTTCAGCATTGAAAGCTGCATCAATTTATAACTTTATTATCAACACCGAATCCAGCCATGACACGAGACAGTGGAGCAGTCAGGAGGATCGCTCATCACGCCTGCCTGCCTGTTCTGATTCTCTGATTCTGTCTCTGGTCCATGAACCCGACATACTTCCTGCACTGATGTTTTTCTCAGGAGTTTGTGATAAACTTCTCTTCGCCAGGTCGACCCGTCTGCTGAACGGGCGTTTATGAATATGCAACTGTTTGACTCACTTGAACATGTGAGAATTGATCTCAATCTCTGAGAAGTGATTACTAATGTAAAAACGTAGCTGATTGCGCTGAATAAATCATGAACTTGTTCTTGTTAGGGGGGCAGGCGAGCAACGATAATCATACACTGATTGTAAGACCTGATGAGCGTCATATATTTATTTGGTTGTTTGGCATATTTTCATTCTGTTTCATCGTGAATGTTTTGACTTCTTTAACGTGAAGCACTTTGTATTGCAATTTGTGCATTAATTGTGCTTTATAAATAAAGTTTGAAGATTTCATTCATTGTGACTCGAAACCTCATTATTAGTTTCCCCTTCATCGATGTGTTGAGAACTTGGCATTTGTGATCAGGAGATGACACAAGATGTCTCCAGTGAGTTTAATCAGAGCTGAGGAAAAAGAAGTGTGAGGCCACGCCTACTTTGTAAAATGTTGACCCCTGGATTTTGAGGTCCATATTTTTGGTAAATGGCTCTGGATGAAGCCAACCAAGGCCTGAAGATTTCTACCAAGCCTTGTGATGATTGGACATATTCACTAGCCCCACCCCTTCATTAAAATATGTTGTATGATCATGTGTTTTTATAACAATGTCTATCTCAGTCCCCCAATGCTGCCTCATTCGTCAAAATCCTAAAGGTTCTATTGCATATTTTATTTTCTCACTTGTGTCTCTCACTCTCACTCACTCACTCTCACACACACTCACACACTCTCACACACTCTCACACACTCTCTCTCTCTCTCTCTCTCACACACACACACACACACACACACACACACACACACACACACACACACACACACACACACACACACACACACACACACACACACACACACACACACACACACACACACACACACACACACACACACACACACACTTTGGTCTTATCATTAAACATTACAGACATCTCTATGTCTTGATCAGTGAAGTGGAGTCTGAATTGTTCTATATAAATAAAGTTTATCATGATAATAATAATTACTATAATAATTGAATGGGCGCTGAAGAAGGTTTTTGTTCTCCACAGAGAGAGACAAGTTTCAGGCTGGAGAACAAAGTCACTTCAGTCTTGTTCATAATCACAATAAAAGTCCGTTCACTGTCCAGCGTGACCCCCGGGGTCAAAGGTCACGGCTCGGAGTGGGGACCCAGTGGCTTGTCCCCGCAGATGAAAGTGACGGAGCTGTTCAGCAGGTCGTACATGTTGACCTCCACCACCTCGGCTGACGACCCGCCCCCTTCTCCACCGGCCAGGGCTATGAACACCTGCTCTTCGGAGAGGACCGGCCCCGCCCCTTCGCCGTCCGTAGTACCCGCTGGGACCACCTGATTGGACGGAGGAGTTTGGTTAGACTTTGGATTTGGTTGGTGGACCAGGAGAGACTGAAACCTGGCTGGTCACTGATTGGTGGATCTCAGTCTCCAGTGTATGTAACGTTTGTTCTTGATTAATCAATTAGAGCGTAACAGTGACCCCGTCCACTTTTTGAACGGCTCAGGTTCTGGAAGTGAATTTCCATTCATTCTTTTTTTCTCAATTGACACTTCATAAAACCCTTATATAAAGAGTTTTAATCCTGGAACCAAGACGATGAGCTATAGGATGAATCGTTACCATAAAACGATTGATTTATTCGGAGCAAAAAAAGTTATTGGAAAAATAAAAGAAAGGTACAAGCTGTGTACATAATTATTTTAAGAGTGAAGGAACTACTCTTCCCATAATCCATTGCGAATGACTTTCCAACGACAGTTTGGCTTCTTCTTGAATATAACCTTCATCATCATCACTGTAGTGTTTATATTGTTGATAAGAGTCTCTAACTGATGCTGCGAACCATTACATCTCGGAACTCAGAGCACATAAGTCGGGGTCGGTGGTTCTCTGACCCTCTGAGTCGAGAAGGTGTTCGAGTGTCAACCTCCGACTCGCAGGTCTGTAATTTCGAGTTCTGAGCATTGATGGAATGACAACCCCGACGCCCGAGCTCCGAGTACAATGGAACGCAGCATCACTAGCCGACATGAAGTCCGAGTGTGCACTTAGTGTTTCCGTGGTAATAGTGAGCTCCACCAATCTGAGACGTCGATGTCACAGTGTAGGATTGTGGGTAGTGTAGTATTTCTCAATGAAACATGTTTTTCTTAAAACAAGGTTGATTTCATACAGACTTGTGGCTTCTACACGTTCATGTTCCATCTTTTCACAACCCCGTAGCTCATGGTGAGTCGACCTCGTATGGTTACGACATTATGGCTAATAATCAAAATGTCAATGGAGAATATGAATGGGATTTTCACTTCTCGAAAATCTAACATTTTAATTTCTAATTCTGCTGAGGTGATGTAACAGCTGAGGGCTGTTGGACGTTGTGTGAACGTGAGCAGCAGCAGCGGAGCTACTTACCGTGTGGGAGGTGGCGGCCTCCGTGTGGCAGGAGAGCAGGTGCTGCTGCAGCTCCAGCTGGGACGTGCTGACCAGGGCGCAGAGTGGGCAGCTGAACGCCTCGCCGCTCTGGCCGATGTGCTGGCTGCCGACGTGCTCCTGCAGCTCCTCCTCTCCGCCCACGACAGCCGGGCAGTACAGACACTGCAGCCCCGACACCGCTGAGCCTGGAGGACACAAAGACAAATTTTGGAATTGTTAAATTTTAAACTGAGCGCAACACCCGACAGTGAACCGGTTCATCAGATCTGACAGTCAGAACAAGATCCCCAAACATCTCACATCCACCGTCTTTGGTTTCAGACCAGCACAGTTCCCCGTTTCTCTGCTGTGTTCATTCTGTACAGTAAAAATATTTCCAGACATGAGTGTGACACGCTTGACCCCTGACCTTGGTGCTCCGCAGCCCGGTGCTTGGCCACACTGGCAGCGCTCGGGAAGAACTTGAAGCAGACGTCGCACTGCACCAGGGTCTTGAGCTGCCGGGTGTGGTTGGCAAACACGTCAGGGTGGTTGGTCCTGTTGTGGTACCACAGGCCCGACAGTTGCTACCGCAACACAGAGAGAGAGAGAAACAAATAGAAATATATTGAAGTACGTCACACTTTTCATCTAATATCCCACGGAAACATATTTAATGACTGTGGCTGTGAAAATTCACGCTAGACTCAAATTTTCTTCTTCTCTGTAGATTTTTCGGAATATTTGACATTTAAGTACAGATAGCCGGATGTTTATGAAGTAAATATTATTATATAAATTAATAATTTAAAAATCAAACTGTTAACGTGTTACATTCTGATGTTGATGTTGCACTTCATACACAGAAAGTCACGCTTCCTCCGGAAAGTTTATATATATTAGTGTGATATTGAAATATTGATACTTCCAATTCCGATGTTACCTGTTCTAGGACTGATATTACTATTACTATTAAAAGATTGATGTTTAAACTAAATGTGTATTTTATCATCAACAGGGGAAACAACAGCACAAAGTAACTAGGGCTGCAACTTACGGTTATTTTCATTATCGATTAAAATGTCGATTATTTTCCCCAAACCCCAAGAGGATGTTTTTATTTGTCCACACACCAAAGATATTCAGTTTACTGTCACAGAGGAGCAAAGAAACCAGAACATATTCATATTAAAGAAGATGAAATCAGAGAATTTTGCCTTTTTTTTCTTTAAAATTATTTGAAACGATTAAACAATTATCAAAATAGTTGGCGATGAATATAGTAGTAGATTACTAATCAATTAACTGTTGCAGCTCTAAAAGTAACTAGCTGTCACCAGGATCATCTAAATAATGTCTGGTTGAAAGGAACTACTTTTCCTTCCGCCCGTTCACGGTCGCATGTGAACTACGGCTCTGTAGATACAGTAGTGGCAGTGGCAGGTACAGAGAGTGTGTTGCTATGGCGACGCTTATCAATTATTCACTAGACTAGAGAGATTGAGACAGATCGTTTATATTCTAAACTCTCTGAATTCACGTCTTTTTAGACTTCAGTCTGGAAACAGAAATGTTTTTCCGTAATCTCTTTTCTTTTTTTTCAGACCTGGAAATTACTAAAATCAAATTCCATACTTTTCCATACTGCGTAGGAACACTGTATCATGTTTGTGTCCGTGTCAGAGAGACGATGTTTTCAGTTTCAGTCACGCTGCACGAGCCGCCACTCTGTGTGCGGTTACCTGGTACGACTTGTTGCAGAGGTCGCAGCTGAAGGGCTTGGCTCCGCTGTGCGAGGCCTTGTGTTTGTCCAGCAGGGCGGCGCTGGTGAACACTTGGTTGCAGGTGGGACACTTGTGGAACTCCTTCGGGTGGAACTCCTGGATGTGCTGCCGGTGCTCGTCCAGCGAGGAGAAGCTCAGGCAGCACTTCTGACAGTCGTGGGGCTCCGACAAGTCTGATTATAGATAGAATAATGTTTGTTAATTTTACAGAAGTATTTGACAGTGCATGACGCATACTTCTAGATATAGGAAGCCAAGTCTTACTGTGGAAGGTGTGCAGGTGGACGGTGAGTCCACTGGCCTGGCTGTAGCCCTTGCCACACTCCCGACACACGTACGGACGGTCACCGGTGTGTGTGCGCACGTGACGCGACAGCTCAATGGACTGGGCGAAGACGGCCTTGCAGTACTGACACACGTACATCTTCCCTGGACACAAGGAGACATAGGGAAGCTGCACGTCACAATCCAACCCTGGTATATGCCCCATTCTATTTGAAATAGAAATGTTAGTAATGGCCATGACTACGGCTGCAACCAATGATTCTTTTCACCATTCGATTAATCTGTCGATTATTTTCTTGATTAATCGATTAGTTGTTTGGTCCATAAAATGTCATAAAATTGTGAAAAATGTTGATTGTGTTTCCTAAAACCACAAGATGATATTTAGTTTTATCCACACGACTAAGATATTCACTTTACTGTCATAGAGGAGCAAAGAAACCAGAAAAATATTCACATGTAAGAAGCTGAAATCATAGAACTTTTTTTCATAAAAACTACTTGAACCGTTAATTGATTTCTCAAAATAGTTTGGCGATAAATTTAGTAACCGATTACTAATCGATTGTATTAATCCTAATACAACTTTTCTTTGTGAATTTTATTATTTTATCCTCTTATGTGTGTATTTTTTATTTGTTTTCCTCATTGCAAACAGGCGAGACAGCATTTTCCTGGGATTCCTCGTTCATGTTATTACTCAATGTTGTATTTATTTTTTTCTCTGTTTATTCTTGCATCGTATGTTTATTCGTGAGTAAATGTGTGTGTGTGTGTGTGTGTCTATCAGAGGGAGGGGGGTACCTTTATCTTTTATGTATTGCATTCCATTGTATGTGAAGCATTTTTTGTATGAAAAGTGCTATATAAATAAAGTCTGATTGATTGATTGATTGAGTGTGTGTGTGGGTGTGTGTGTGCGTTCGTGGGTGCGTGCGTGCGTCCCACCCTCTGAGTGTTTCTTCTTGGTGTGGTACGCGAGCGCAGCGGCCACACCGAAGCTCATGTCGCAGTGTTTGCAGCGGTAGGGTTTCTCTCCCGTGTGCAGACGCATGTGGTTCTTCAGTGACGAGTTGGCGCCGAACTTTGAGCCGCATTCCTCGCAGGCGAACGGCTTCTCCTCGAAGTGCTCCGTCCGTTTGTGGTAGATCATACCTGGGACACGACCAGAGGGAGAAGAGACATGACGCACTTACACAGACGGCAAGTCAACACCAAACAGCCTTTCATTTCTGGATGTCCAAAATAAACATGAAAGTACATAAACTACTTTTTTGCACTGATCTCAAAAGTTCAGAGCGGCCTCACACAAAAAGCTGGAGCACTTTGCGTGCAGAGCTTTTCCTCCAGGATGCGCTCTCCTCATTGGGAACACACACCCTGAGGGTGACATATAGAAGACTAACAGCATAATGTGTACACACGTAAAGAGTTTATTCCCAGCCAGCTCTCACCTGACGGGTGGGCGAAGGTGCGTTCACAGAGGTCACAGGCCACCTTCTTCTTGGCCCGCGCCGTATTGCGGTGGACCTCGGCCCGGTGGCGCTGCAGGGCCCGCTGGTTGGCCAGCTTCTCGGGGCAGTGCGGGCACTGCTGCTCGCACTCCTGCGTCATGGAGCAGCGCTTCACGTGGGTCAGCATTCTGCACTTGTAGGCGAAGCCCTTCTTGCACCAGCGGCAGGAGTAGGGCTCGGAGGGGGAGGCGGAGGCAGAAGGGGGCGGGGACGGGGAGTCTGCGGTGTCGTCTACGTCCTTGTCATCGTCTTCTGTCTCCTCTTTGCTGTGTTCTTCCTCTGCCTCTTCCTCCTCCCCCTCCTTCTCTTCACTCCTGCTGCTGTTCTGTGGTTCTGACTCAACTGTAAAAGATGTTGAAAAAATGATTTGGGCATCACCATCAACACGGCAACAAGAGAAAACTGTGACAGCGGTGAAAGTGAAGACAAATGGTCACCATGTCCTGACCTGTGGTTTGGTCTCTGTCTGGCTCCTGGATGCACCTCTCCTCGTTCTCCTCCTCCTCCTCCTCCTCCACCAGCAGAGAGGCCAGCGATGGAGGGAAGGAGGACGAGGCCTTCTGGCGGACAGTCTGGAGCAGCCCGCAGAGCACTCCTCTGCTGAGCTGCCCTTCATTTACGCTGCTCGCCAGGCTCTCCAGCGCCGACCTGGGGTCTGCCTGGTCACAGCACCGACACACCACCTGCCACGAAGGAAGGAATCGTCCTCATAAAATAACATTTCAATCTGAACACTTTTACTTATGTAATATTTGAAGTCGTTTCCCTTAGTTTTCCTCTTCTTCAAAGAAATGAAGCAAATTTTCTGACATATTTTATATATAAGGCAACTCTCCACTGCTGGAGACATCTTACTAATCCTGCTAATAAATCAAGAAGTGTGTGTGTGTGCTACAGAGAGAAGTGGACCTTCATTTCTATTTGATTTGAAGCAACATGACATTTGAAAAACAGTTTGTATCAGTGACATGTCTTTATTCCTATAATTTGATCAAATTTCCTAAAGAGGTGCTCCTGTTCTCACGTCTTCTCTGTTTTCATCTGCTACTTTCTGTATTTACAAGAAATTCAGAGCTGGAACAGTTAATCCATTAGTAATCGACTACTAAATTAATTCCAGAATATTTTGCTAAAGGATTAATCTGTTAAAGTAATTTTCATGAAAAAAGAGTCATGATTTCAGCTTCTTAAATGTGAATATTTTCTGGTTTCTTTGCTCCTTTGTGTCAGTAAACTAAATATCTTTGGTTTTGGGACAAAACAAAACATCATCTTGGAGTTGGGAAACACAATTGACATCTTTCACCATTTTATGAACCAAACAACTAATTGATTAACCGAGAAAATAATCCACAGATTAATCGAGTTGCAGCCCTACAAGAAATATTGTTTACATCCACCGTTTCTTTTCTGTTGCTTCCACGTGTTTTGGGTTTTGTTCAGTGTTGCGTTACATTCAACACAATAATAAACCTTGCACAGATTTTTCAAACTAAAGCCGGTTTCCTGTGAACCTGAGGCGACAGAGGCACAGGCATCACGAATGGAGAAACATCGTTGTCCGATGACGAGTGACGTGATGACAAAGCAGCATGAGTGCCAGCTGCCCTGACCTGCTGGAGGTGTATGACCTTTGCCCTACTGTAGGTAGGAATAAACTTGTTTTGACTATAATGCTGCCGTTTCCTCACAGGCTTTTAATTTAAAATACCTGCAGAAGTCTATTTACAATATGCTCAGCTCACAATGTGCATCATTACAGTACAGGCAGCTCCACACTGCTTCACGCATCGTTATTCGTCTCTATTATTAAAAAAACAGAGTTTGAAATATATGAGACAGTTAATAAATTCCTCTGCCTCTATCAATGAGTCACACGATTTTTTTCGTCCGATGCTCCATCCCTGACAGTCAAATATACAGTATGGAGGAAGTAGCAAATATTTCTGAGAAAAATCACCAGAACAAAGCTGATTTTTTTGTGGAACTGCGTCTTATTTATCCATATATTTTTCAAAAAAAAAGTTTTTGCAAAAATGCAGAAAAATGTGCTTTCCTTAAAACATTTATTTAGTGTCACAATTATTTTCTGTATGTCTTCTGATTCATATCTTGGGAGTTTTAAACAAAAAAAACATTTTTTATGATTCTTTAAATCCCGGTTTCTGGCGGCATCTGGTGGTAAAGTTGCAAACCGCAACCAACTGAGTGACTGACAGGGGATAGTTTATGGCTGTCATTTCCCTTCCCTGTTCCCGGGAGCGACGTATTTTAGACCGTTTTTTGCAACAACTGTATTCGACACAACGTAGCAAACATGGAAACTCACACGGAGGTTGCTCCACCTCATGTAAATATATTAAACTCATTCACAGTTGATTATACACATATGAAAACATAGTTATGGACGATATATTCAATTTCTGTGGATAAGTTCTTCTAAATGTTACACACTGTAGCTTAAAGAGAAGTTTTTCATCTCTACCTGTCTGTCCTGCTCACCCAGGCCGCTCTGTGCTGCCTGGCTCAGCAGCTCCACCAGCTCAGAGAATTGATCCAGGACACCAGACTCACTGGACACCTCGGCTGCTGACGTGCTGTTCTCTTCCACAGTGGTCTCCGAGGATTTGGCTTCTTCGGGCGCTGCGTACACAAATATGACAACATGGAGTCCAAGTCTCAGTAATACGATGTTGATGTGAGGTTCATTGTGGCTTTCTAACGTTGGGTCGCATTAGACTGACCTGCGGACTCAGACAGCTCCACACAGGCTCTTTTAGACGGCGGCGGCTCCTCCGCCTCGTCACCGTGGCCCTGGCACTCTTCCTGCTTCAGCTTGGCCTTCAGATCTGTCTCGTCCTTGTTGGACGAGGACGAACCTTCGAGGATCAGGCTCTGGGCTCTGTGGGTCGCGCCGAGGTTCGACGTCTGCGTCGACGGGACTGGGACCGGGACACGGGGCTGCTGGCTGACGATGCTGGTTAGGACATTTTTAAATCCGACGGCCACGTCGAACATCTGAAGGTTGTCTGCGGCTGCGACGATGCGACTGACGTTGTGTTTGCCCAGAGGCAGCTTGCCGGTGTACACCATGTCCAGCAGACAGCTGAACTCCTGCGAGGAAACCACGGCTGTGTCGATGGAGATGGTGTCGGAGCCGTCCAGGAGAGACCTAACGAAGATGAGGTTCAAGGTTCCTATTAATAACAGGCACTGGTCTCTCTCTCTCTCACTTGGTATGGCACTTTCCTTAAAGGTGACATATTCTGCTCATATTCAGGTCCATGTATGACGCTGTGTTTCAATGATAATGTAAATAATATGACTTAAAGGGATAGTTCAGTGATTTTGAAGTGGCGGAAAACTGAAGCAGTGAAAAAATACATCCTTTAGCGTACAATTGAACGGATATAAATGTGGCGAAAAATATGTTTTTTCCGGTGGTCCCCTCTGCAACAGTGCACTGAGACTTGCACTACTTCCACTTCTCCTCCAAACTCCGTTAAATGACATCACTGATCACCGTCTCCATAAGGTAACATTAACTATGCATAAGTAACTCATACAACCCTCACTGAACTGTCCCTTTAGACAAAAAAAATACTTCTTCTTTAAACTATTGATTCTTACGTCTGGATTTTACCACTCAAGTACAAAGACAAAGGGCCGGGTGATAAGTGCACTGTATATACTGAATACTGGGAAACCAGAGGAATACTGTCATAGTTTGAGAAGATGAATTTCTGATCCTTAGAGAAGGCCATCAATCATCACCAACACACCTTAGGGTACCTGTCTTTGTGTTTAAAGTTATGCATGAATGGACTTACTGCCTGTTCACAGTGTGTTTTATGACAGAACTTTGATGTTGTACTTATAAAGAAACATTTTAAAGCACACAACAAAACCGAGACGTACAGGTACACAACAGAAATGGGTCGGGAGAGACTTGAATATTGACTTGCAGCTTGTTTAGGAAAACTGAAATCTTGACCTTGAATATTGGTGACCTGGCTTTTTCAACTGCACCTCACGGTCTCTGTACGTGGTTGAAAGCTCCAGAAAAGCTTGTGAGTGTGACTTGAGTTCAGATTTCACTATTTTGTTTTCCTCGGTGGAGCTTGAACTCTCACGCTCCACTTGAAACCACAGTTCCACCCCCCCCCCCCATAGCAATCACCTGTAAGCCAAACTCTACGCATCACCTTTCCCGCTTGGCGAGGCAGGGCATTACCTGAAGAGCATGCTGGAGGCGGCGAGCACCAGTTTGTGTGCCCGGTGGGAGCTGTCCCCCACCAGGATGGTGCAATCGCAGAAGTGGCCCTCCTTCCTCAGAGCCCACAGCTGCTGCATCAGCTGGCTGCTGTAGTTGGGTAGTTCCATCATGGTGAGCGATGGTCGGGGGCGATGGGGGCGATGGGGACGCGGCCTCCTGCTCCTCCTGTTGTGGACGAAACACAATGTCACACTTGGGTCAGGAGGAACCGGCAGTACAGTACAGTGTACAGTAATGACAGTGGCCACATGGCTTGTCAGGATGTTCTGACTGGGTGCGTTACAGTACAGGTTTACGTGTGGGTTCAGCATCTTGCTCAAGGACACTGGGGGAAGCGGGGATCAAACCGTCAACCCTTCTGGTTAGTGGACGACCCTCTCTATCACAGATTCATGTTCCTTAGTTTGATACTGTACATATGTAATATGGACACTGACGTAGTTGTCTGTGGCTTTATATCAGTTTATTATGAAGAGGTCTGTTAGTGAGACGCCAATCCACACTGAAACTACATCCGATCTTTACTGACAACACAGATCCATCAGCTGCTAGCAGGACAGTCACCGCTAGCTTTAGCCACACGCTGCTATTATCATCTACGAACAGAGGGTGACGTTCGGTCGTTGGGGCTCGTGGGGACCGAAGAGCAGTGCGACCGCGACTGAGCCCCGACGACCGTCCGACACGCAGCCTCCACCCACCGGCTCTCTTTACCTTGAGCGATTCAAAGATCCGTCTCTTTATTGAAACGCCTTTGCCGAACAAAGTTGTGTGCGCAATAAAGATTAGCCCTTTTGAAAATGGCGACGGGCGGTACGGCGATGAAATGCGTCCGCTTCCGGTGGCGGAGCAGGCACTGCCTCCATTCCTGCGCTTCATTCTCCTCCGTCTGTCCGCGGCAAAACATAATAACAACAAAATAAAACATAACTAGAGACAGGTGCACGAGCACGTCACCGACGTGTGTCCGGTGAAACTGTCACGAACGGTCATTTGGGACAACAACAAGTGATGGCGGCTCTCAGTGGTTCACAGAGAGCCGTCTAATGAGAGTCGCGGCAATTCCGGATATTCCGATGGACCTTTTTTTTTTCTTCCCAGCAATGGCGGATCACGGAGCCTCTCAATAGTTCCCGGAAGTGAGCAGCAGCTCATTAGGGTAGCAGCAAAGTGGATCAATGTACCGTCTGTGTTGCACTTATGAAAGGTAAGACGTTTAAATAATCCGATTGTATATGATCATCTGAATCAAATCAACACGCGCTTTAAAGGTATTTTAGTTGATTATGATTTATGATTATTTATGATGTATTTATGATTTAAGAAATCGTATTGACTAACTACATTGAGTAACTACATAGGCATCTCTTATATTGTAAATCGATACATTTATTGACTACTAATTACCAAAAATCGGTCTGAATAATGGATTCGTCAAGAACTTCCGGGAACTGTCTGAAGTCCGCATTTTGGACTTCCGTTGTCGCGACTCTCATTAGACGGCTCTGGTTCACGGTGAAACGTATAATAATTAATTAGAAAAGGTCTGTAAAAAATACAGATTGTAACTTTACAGCCTGAGCTATTACGGGTCCATACGAATTTGTGTCTTATCTAAGTAGTTCTTCATTTGAAAAAAAGTACAACAATTTAAAATTCATTGTATACAAAAATATAATATCTTTATCCAAATGATTGGGAAAATGTCTTAATCCCGAAACTGGGGGAAAAAAACTTTTGCTTATGTTACTCTGAACGCTGGTAAACCAGAATACAAATGATAATACTAATGAGAGTTTCTTCTACCAGTTCACAGAAGCTTCAAGAATCTACATTTCTCTGATCTTTTTTCTGGATATATATATTTTTTGCAAATATTTAAAAAGAAATGTCTTTCAACGTTATTACCGGGATCAAATCTGCCACATTTACTGCCAGTTCATTTCTCCACAGAGCAAAGAACAAATGAATCTACCTCGGGGAAGAGCTGCAGCTTCTACCATTACTGATGTATTTATTGTTGATAACAACTCCTCCAAGAAAATATACCAACATCAATTGAATTGTCCATTGAATTCTCATTAACTGCACCGACAGAAAAGGACTGAAGTGTAGTTTAGTATAGTACCACAGCAGTTTGCATAAATAATGTAGCCATACAACCTGTGTATAGGTTGTAGAATAACAAAAGACCAAACCAAATGTTCATGATAGGATACTGATAACATTGTTTTGACATTTTCACAGTAGCACAGTAAATGATCATGACTTTATCTTCCCACTTGAGGATCCAAATGATTATCTAAAAAAGAACACCTCATGCTCAGGGACTCCGTCATGCTTCCTCTAACGTTCACAGTGTAGAATGTCCTACAGATAGTTTGTTGAAGTTTATTTAAAAAATATTTCAGAAAAATGAATCATAATTGATCAATCTGTAGATACTGTACACACCAGATGGTGCGAGGTAACTAAAGGGCTTGTTAGAAAACAGCTATTTGAACAGAATTAAAAGGCGATTTTAGTTTGACTATCAAAACTAAAACATCTTTTCATTTGCTGTCGCACAAGGTGCGGTCTGAGTTACTCTTATAAACACTGTGCCACCAATACCACAATCCAACTGTTGAATCTATTTATTGCAAGTATGTTAGGACAGCGTGTTTTGAAAATAACTTTATTGTCCATAAGAAATAACTGTGAAAATAAGAAGACATTACACTGCTTGCATTTCAACTCTCACCTCCGACTCACAAGGTTTGCACTGCTGAGACGCCCGCAGGCGTCGGCCTCTACACGCACAGAGTAGCTATGTGTCTCTAAATGCCACATGGAGTATTATGGATATAGATTTTCCTGTAGAGGTAATAAATGTTCTAACATTAAAGAGCAGTTATATTTGTAATACTTAACAGTTACTCGTGCATTCTTTTGACAAACCTGAAAAACTGTGCAGCGAGAACACAAGCTTTCACACAATGGAAAGAGACATTGTCTTTAATTTTTTACCTCTGCCATAATTTAAAATAGTCAAAAACAAAACTCATTGTCATAAGTAACAGTAGAAATTAACTGAAGACGAGCCTCAGAATACAACAGATCCACTCAGCTTCCTCGACATAATTCTATTAGTCAGGCGGAAGCTCGACAGAGTCCTTCAGAATGACTGGGAATTTTAAATATCAAAGGCCAGCTAACCTTATGTAGAGAAGAACAGCGGCTTTGCAACATAGTCACAGTTTTATTAAAGGAAGCCTACTCAAAATGTAAAAAACAAAACAAATCAAAGCACTTATTTATATATGGACACTTGACAAATTCAAGCTTTTTTCTCTGATAGTTTCTCTGTCGTCTGTCGAACTCCAGCAGAGCCGCAGCACGGCGGTCCTCAGTGTCCGAGAAGCCCCGTGCCTGCAGAGGGACACAAAGAATCAGACGCAGTCAGAACCAACGCTACAACAAATACATTATGATTTTCAAAATAAAGAGATATAAATCATCTGGTTTTCAAAAAATAATAATGAAGTTTATTCAATCCAATAATCAGGGTTGTCCCCCTCAACTTGAATGCATCAGTGTAAACAGTGTAGCAAAGACCCCCTCCACTCAAAAAGTTTCTGTCCTCTAAAATGTCTTACATCGACTATAGGGACTTGTTTCTGAGCACGTCACCATAGAGGTGTTTTCATATTCCTCTCCTGGAGGAGGAGATTTCTGTGTCACTTCTCTGCAATTTGAAATTCAAATGAATCCTGTTCGAGCTAGATTTGGTACGACACAAATACAGAAAACCAATAGCTGCCGAATATGCAGATGTGAGGCAAAGAAACCGGAAACTTCTGGTGCAGCAGAGGCAGCGCATCACTAGAGGACGACAGGTGTGTCAGCAGACAGTTAGCATTAGCAGTTCATGAAAGTTTGGCTGAATCTCGCCGATGTTGCCTCTAGCCATCCACCGGTCAACCTAGCGCGAGCAGCTGTGGTGGGCGCGGCCTGTGTTATTTGCATATTGTGAATATTCATATTCTCAGAATTCCTCAATCAGGGAGAGAGAGTGGATGGCTTCCAGCCCCATTTCAGAGGATTTTAAAAAACTCTTTTCTGGGTAAACAATGTTAAACAAAATATTAGGCATAGCAGATTATTTCAATATACTTTAAAATGTGACTGGAGGGGGTCTTTAACTTCCTAAATGAAGAAAAAAATTGCTCACCTTTAAATCCTTCTTCAGGCATCCTCACTGTGAAGCAAGGAAATGAGTCCGCATAAGAACATATTCATCATTTTATGTTTAGTTTTTTCTTAAATGAAGACAAAATAGCAGCTACAGGTGGAGTCGACGCCTCTTACCCTGATAGACGTCATCCATCGCAGCATAATCCGCTATTGGCTCGTCAGCCTGTAAGGAAACAATGGAGTGAATTTTTGTTGGATTTGACATAATTTCTGGAGAGGTGGTGAAGAGCAGGAATCACAGGAGGCTGCACCTTCAGACAGATGATGCACTCTGGAATGATGCCCAGGCTGCCCAACGTGGCGGAGTCGTCCGTTAGACTTTTGCCATCGATGGAGAGGTTCTGGTCGAACGGCGCAACAGAGAAGGCGTGCATGATCTACAGGAGCACAGTCACGTTAGTGGTGTGTACACAGATGGACACAGACTACATGCATAATTCGACCCTCTCACCTGTATTTTCAGCTCTTTGAGCGTCTGGTTGGCTGAAACGATGAGAGCCTTCTCTCCTCGGAGTTTCCTGTGCCGGGTGCTTCTCCTGATTCCACCGAGTTTGGTCATGTTGGACATGTTGGTCACAGGAACAGCGGGTGCCGATACTGCACCATCGTCACACAGCTTTAGCCGCTTCGCGCCATCCTGTGACTGAAACATGAGTTTTGTGATGAGACGCTACTTGGACGGATGATAGTTGATGCCGCTGTTCCTCATCTGTGCCAACACCATAAGATATCAAGTTTTAGATGAAGTCAATTATTACTGAACGTCACGGTCATTTGATCGGCTGCTACTTTTACTCAACCTGACACCAGGTGGTTTCTGACAATGAATCATCCGGGAAGTCTGGATCTGCAAGATCTTCCTTTGTTTTCTGTACAAGAGCTGTTTGCTTCCAGAGGAACAGAAGTTGAGCTTTGTTGCATTAAGTCATTCTTCTCTGTGTAAACTAATGTGAACAAAGAGAATTAAACAGAACCGGTCATGTGATATTTTAGATCAATCACAGACACAACCCCTGAATCCTGTACATTGCAGAGTGTCTAGTTTGATTTTCTTTCCTCAGACGTAGGTACAGTTAGTGTAGCTTCTCCAGCACGGTGAACTGACCTGGCTGAAGTCTGGGTCTCTCTCTCCATCTACTTTTGGATGCTCCTCTTTCTCCTCCTCTGCCTCGGAGCTGCTGGCAGTCATCTCCGGAGCGGCCTCCTTTATCATCTATGCAGAGGACAACATCAGCAAGCAAACATCTGATCTTCAGACATCACAGCTCTTGACAAAACACAGCTCTCACTGTTGGATGAACCTAAAGGGTCCGTGTTGTCGTACCCTCTTGTCTTCGATGACTTTGCGGATGTAGATGGTTGCCTGGGTGTACTCTCGGAGGTCCCTCTGCTGCTGGAACAGGAAGCTCTCTCTGCACTCCCAACACAGATCTGAACACACACCCACATAAACATCACATGAAAACGGCATGTTGAGAAGCGACATCACTGCGACACAACCCGTTAGTCGGAGAAGGGTCTGGCTGCAGACCACTGCAGCTGTGGAGCTCCACGCTGGACCGGAAACACGTGACCTCCGCACCAAAATAAGGAGGTAGCTGCTCGATCATTTTCATTCTACAAAAGAACTTAAATGAGTTTCACTATCTTAGACAAACTAATGTAACTGAGAAGATATGAGTTTGTTTGTTTGTTTTTATCTAGTGAATGATAGTGATGTTGATCCACACGCCACACCAGTTGGTGGCGGTGATGCGCAAATGTTTTGTTTGCCAACTGCCAAAAAGAAAACTCAAGTATAAGATTTTGTTTTAGCAATTTTCAGTGGAGATTTTGATAAAATTGGAATCTTTTATAAAAGCTCTGTATCCAAAAGACAGCTGCTAATCTCAACAAAGGAAGAAAACATCTACGCATACAAGCAGCAAGTGTTAGATATTTAAAAAAATAGATTACGGTTGAAAGATGAAAATGAAAAAAAATCATTGCAATAAAAACTGTAAGCACGTTGGACAACTGCGCGGTCTCACCAGGCTGGGTGGTGAACCGAGGACTTGGCCCGCCCGGTGTGGTTTGTGTAAAGCAGTGGATGGAGATGGCCTGGTCCACGATGAAGAGTCTGCTGATCACTTCCCATTCGTTGGGCCAGAGCAGAGCTATACTGTGCAGGACAAACAGCACAACATGAGACCACAGCAGAGTGCAGCGAGTCACGCCTCACAGCATTTTATTTATGGAACCTGTCCAGGTAAATTAAAATCCCTTTTCATTCAGATTCGACTAAATTATTTAGCCTTAATGTTCAAATCTGTGCGAGAGCGAACCAAAGTGTATGAACACGTCTGCCTCCCTTGGGTTCAGGGTTCAGCGTTCGTTTTCACGGGGTCGTTTAACTGTTGTTCATTTTTAAAAAAAAATTTTTTAAGTTTAACTGTGATGGTGACATCATTTATCTAAAAACACAAGGTGGAGTCCTGAGTGCAGCTGTGGGAGACATGACACACCAAGGGTTTGTCAAAGTGAGTCAACACTGACTGTGTGTCTGTACGAGTGAACTACACCGGGCACGTGTGAACAGGCAGAACTCACTGTTGTGCGTCTCCACCGATCAGAGAGTCGTAGGTGAACATGAAGCCTCCGTGGGGGCAGAGCAGGAGAGTGTTGCCCACGTTAGACACGGGAGAGGATTTCGTGGGCCTCCTGGGAAACACACAGGTGATGTACTGACGTTTCACTGAGCCACACTCAACAGGATGAGGGACAGGGACAACAAAAACAATCGGTGGTAGTGCTAATGATACAAATCTGAGATCCGTGAGTGTGAACGATGAAATGTTATTTTCACAAGGTGACAACAAACACAGAGTCATCATTTTTGTCATTTCACTGCTGAAACTAACGTACCTGATGAACTTTCTCCATTCATCCACAAAGAACAGAGGGACCACGTACAGAACATCTGAGCCCTGGGGAGACGAGTCAGAGAGCAGTTACTGCATCCACCTACCACTGTCATCACACACACACACTCTCTCACACACACACACACACACACACACACACACACACACACACACACACACACACACACACACACACACACACACACACACACACACACACACACACACACACACACACACACACACACACACACACACACACACACACACACACACACACACACACACACACACACTACCTGAGGCCATTTGCTGAGTGTAGGTCGATTCTTCTCGTGGAAGAGGTTGAGCAGCTGGTTCTTCTGGTCCAGGGCCATCATCTTACTGACCGCCTCGTTGTCCTTCTCCTCCTGCTCTAATGTCTGGACACACAACAACAACAACAACAACAACAACATCTTTCAGTTCCACAACTAACACAATGACTTTCGTTTTTGTTCGGAGCCTAAACATCTGTTGTATAGTGTTTCTTTTGGGGGTTCAACGTAGCGGCTAGCTAGGGATGGAACGGTTACCAGTTTCACGGTAAACCACGGTGAAATTCCAGACGGTTAGTTCTACTGTTTCAAACTATTAACTATTAACAATTTACTATCATTCAAAGCGTAGTTGATTACCACGGTAGATTACACAAATAAATTCCGACCCCAGACGCAGGCGCAGCAACTTGGGTTTGTTGTGGATCCGAAGTCGCGCTTGGAGGCCGTTCTTTTTATTTTGCAGAGATAATCAGTCGGTCATGAGAAATGTGTGTTGTCGAGGTTCTCGGCTAGCTGCTGGTGTGTGTGTGTGTGTCTGTGTGGCAGGTGCCTCGGGCTGAAGCTGCAGATGGGCTGCTAGTGGAGACAACATGGAGCAGTCACATCACAGTCATTCGACACATCAAAGAGGTGAAATCTGAGTCTGAGCTATGAATCAGCGACACTAGAGACTCCTACAGCAGGAAAGTGTATTATTACACCTTTACATTACTGCTGTGAGAAGTGCGATGCAAGTGAAGAATCAGTTTCATGCATCACTAGATGGTTGTTCAATAGTTTTGACGTAGTGGCGTAGTCACATGAATGATCAGCGGTCTTTGCTTCAAGAGAACGAGAGGAAGGAGAAAATTCCTGAAACCCTCTCTCCATTTTCTCTCGTATACGGCTGAGGTAACTGAAAATGTTTTGTCAGGTTTTTTGCCAGTTGGTAAACCTTTTCAGCATAGCAACCTCTGTTTCTTCTTCTTTCTCTGTGTTTATTAAAGCCACCTCTCCTCAAAAATTATTTAAAAAAACGTTTGCTTCAAATGTGTGTAATGTCTCCTCACCAGACACTGATGACAGGACTCCTGGTTTTGGTTGAACTCCGGGGCTTTGGAGAAGTACACCCTCAGCTTGTTCCAAACTTCAGAGGATACAAGCTTCCTTTCAGTCTCCAGAATACTCAGGCCTCCTACAGGAGGAACACACGTCACACATTCAAAAGCCAGCATGTCAAAGATTAAACCATGCATTCATATTTAATATCAAATGGTAACAGTCGCGATTTTTGTCACTGTTAATTGGTTTACAGACACTGACGAATGGGAGAGTACCGTGAGTGCAGACAATGTCCTCATTGAAAGTCTTCATGTCGTCCTCGTTCCCTTCCGAGAGCTCGGAGCCGAAGTCTACAACCAAACAAAGCAGCAAGAATGTGAACACTCGGGAGCCGTTCCTTTAGTTTCACACGAGACGAGCAAACGGATCGATTCACGGTGTCTCAATCTGAGCACCTGTACACCTGCTGCGTCATGTAATTACCAGCCAATCACGTGGCAGCAGTACAAAGTATAGATACCTGCTAGTGATCCGTACAGATCCCCACCCATGGTTCGGAAGACAGGTGATCCGCAGATTTATTGCAAAGTTTAACCACAATGCCTAAAATATCATTTACATTTTTTTTTTAACTGCCGCTCCGCTGTTACTTTTTAAACCAACGTAATAATTATATAATAATTATAAATAAATAATAAATCTGGAAAGAAATTTATTAAACACCGGACACCAGACCATTGGGCTGGTTGGACTGGTTGGAACAGACAGAAAGGGTACAGTAACTCATACGACTCTTTTCAACTGTGGTGAGCACGTCCAGCCCAGAGGTGGATGATCTACTGAGGCTGCATGAATCCATGGAGCCTATCTGCCTCGTGTCAACAGTCCAGGTTGCTGCTGCTGGTGTAATGGTGCAGAGTTTTCTTCACACACTTTGAACCGCTTTCTATGGAGATTTTTCAATATTTGGTGCCTTTGGCACATTCTAATGCCAATATTCCACCATATACTGATTTTAATTATAGGCAGTTTGAAGGAGTTTGCCTCCCTGATTGTATTGAATCATTAGATGTATAAAGAATTAGGGCTTCTTGTGCATTTTAACCCACAAAGCCAGAATGACAGAATCCACCGCTCCTACCTCTGCTGCTGATGTGTGGTCCCAGTCCGTTGGTCTGGCCGTTGCTGTATTTAGTTCCATGTTCATCCTCCTCCAGCTGTTCCAATGCCAACTGCCTCCAGCTACGCAGAGATGCTTTGCCCACCCAGTATCCCTCACCACTGAGAGAGAGAGAGAGACAGAGACGCGCGCGCACACACACACACACACACACACACACACACACACACACACACACACACACACACACACACACACACACACACACACACACACACACACACACACACACACACACACACACACACACACACACACACACACACACACACACACACACACACACCATTGTTTATCATCTCAAATATTATAACACTTTCTCTCTGCTGTGTGATGGAATCATTAAAATATCATTGACCTTAACACTAATCGACGAAGTGCTCTCAGCGTACGTACCTCAGCGTGCGTTTGACCAGGTTGGACACTTCCTTGTAGTCTTCATTGAGCTGATTCTTCAGCCGCAGCACTCGGCATCGCTGGCCGACACATTCGCTACACAGAGAGGATTCTGAACAAACACATGAAATATGATATGTTAAAAAATGTAGGGGGCTTTTCACCCAGGTAGAATTAAAAAGAGCCAGACATATTTGGGTATAACTTTCTCATTTAAATGCAAACAACAACAAATCCAATCATCGTTGTGCTTTCATGGTATTCCAGTTAGCCACCCGTGTTAAAGATATGTCAGTGACGGATTTAATAATCAAGATGAAGTCACCAGTTCAGTTTGTTTAACTGTTCCTCTCACCGTTAAACTTATCAGACAAATCTTTCATGTACTTATAGTGAAAAGCCTTCTCAGTGCAGTAACCCGCCCTGGCTATGGAGATATACCCGCATTTTAAATAAAAAACCCTTGGACTTCATTGAACTGGGTGGAGGGTCCACAGTGTTGAAATGAGAAGAGGCCACTCACCGTCCAGCCTCGGCCCTCCGCCATAGCGCTCGTAGAGGAGCTCAGCCGCCTGCATTGAAACCCTCTTGGAGTCCCCCACCTTGTCCGGGTGCAGTTTGCCGTGTGAACACAGGAAGAGGGAGTTGTCGACCTCTTTTGTGGCAGTGGAGTCGTCCAGCCACTTCTTCAGCCAGTCCAGGGGGATGAACTCATACGGCTCGCCTGAGGAGAGGAGTGCATCAAACAGCAAGAGACATTTTGATTCTTTAAGTCAAGTCAGTAGGGAAATTAACAGAACTACTTGTTTCTTTTTTTCTGTGACTGGAAACTGTTGACATCATTCAAATACACGACATGGACATACAGGTATCAAGTCATCCTGTTTGGTAGTGTTGTGGAGTACTAGAAATATAACTAGAGGCAGGGGAGCTGTAGTGCAAGTTAATCAATATCCCCAATTGTTCCTTAATTACACTTTTTTTAAAGTTTAAAACTCAAGTTCAAAACTCTCTTCTGTGTTCCTGTTACTGAACTGTGATTTCACTGACCGTCTGTTGTGGGCAGCAGCTCGTAGAGCTCCTTGACCTCCTCGTGTTTGGCTTTGCCCTTATCCACGCTCTGTTTCCTCATGTCGGCCATTTCACTGCACCACTCCTCAAATTTATGGTTGTCTTGGTCCACCAACCTCTGCAGGAAGGCTGGCAGGACGGAGCAGAATCACACCATCAGACAAGGCGACACACAGGTAATAAACTGAACTGATTTCATTGATTCAAATTTGCTTTTGCATGATGCATAAAATGTCTACATTTTGAAAATCGATTGGTTATTGGTTGGTTGCATTAGCTGCCTTGAGTCACGACAGTCTCATAACCTGGGAGAGAACCTCTGACTATCTAATGCAGGGGTCCTCAACGTCTTTCAGGCCAAGAACCCCTTTGCTGATGGCGAGATGGAGAAGGGACCCCTTACCGTTTTGTATAAAACTGGGTTGTATATTATACTGGACCTACAATAACATGTAGGAGGACCTATATTGCCATACATACTGTTTTTGAGCATACAATAATAAGCTGTTAAATCTTAAAACATTGACAGATCCATGTTTTCATTTTAAACATACATGTGAGTCAGCTGCCTTCCAATATTACATAGCTCACTAGTTCTAGTTAGATCCTTTCCACTATCATGCATGTTTTTTGTGTTCTTGATAATTTTCTGACTTATATATTTTAAATATAAGAGCAGCAGAGAGGCTACTGTCCAATGCTGGAGACATCTTCTTACTAATCCTGTCTGTCAGTCATATATCGAGGACCGTTGATCTCATCAGCCTGACACTTGGCGTATGTGTTGTTTAGGGCCCAAGAAAGTGCCGTGTTGAATTTGGACACACGTTACGTTCAGAATTGACACATTTTGAATAAACAGCTGATCAGCGCTCTGGAGCTGGGACTCGTCAACGTCACATACGTTGTCAATATAACAACAGCGTGTTCACAAAAACAGCATGTTCAGGGTTCTGAACCGAAGTTTGATAAAAACAGCTGTTTGTGCAGCAGCGCGGCGTCAGTCATCACGGCTAAACTACTGCAGGTCACCGCGGGCCAAATATACATGTTGATAACGTCCACTAACTAGTGACGTTAATAAGAACACAGCGGGGCACTCTGCCTCTCCTTCAGTCTGCTAGGCTACGTGAGCACACCTACAACGTTGGAATCAGTTGGGGGCTGGGTGGGTGAGAGCTGCTTTGCTGAAGCAATGGTGCAAAACACTTTTGCTTCTAGTCGCTTCTTTGACTTTGTACGTAATCTATAATCACGCCGTTATTCGTGATGCGTTCGGTATGAACGTACCTTTAGAGATCTTTTATGTTGCTATGATTCACTTTGAGTTTATTTTTAGACATACATATACATATACATATATATATACATATATATATATATATATATATATATATATATATATAATTTTTTTTTAAAATAAAAAACTGTCAATGTATTTTTGGACAGTAATTTGGCTGCTGCCCTGCAGTACCTTTTGGGGACCCCCTAGGGGTCGCGGACCCCCATTGAAGATCCCTGATCTAATGATTGTATCTGCAAACAGGACGGTTGCGCACAGTGATTCTACTTAGAATATTAGTATTTAAGTGGATGATGGTGCTCTTTCACTATGAGACATAACTTGTGTTTTTTAATGCATAATGAAGCTTTGCAAGTGGTTCAGGTCTTTTATTATTCTTGCATCAACTGTAACACTGACACTACACCAACTCCCAAAGACACATATATGGGTTGTTTCAAATATGTTTTAGTCTTGCAGTTAAGAAAAAGAAATATGGCCATATAGCGCAGCCCTTGTGGTAGGTTCTGCTCACCTGGCACTTGGACGTTGGTCCTGGAGGGGTCCGAGCTCTCCTCCTCCTCCTGGACCTTATACACCAGCATGTAGGCGTTTCTGGAGCAGTGGTAGCCTTTACTGCACTTTGGCTTTCGTGTCTGGGACTTCACTGTCTCAGCTATGGACCAAGAAGACCAAGAGGGACGAGCAACAATTTAGAGAAAGTGTACACATTTACAGACGTGACTTTCACATCACATATTTAACTTCAAGTTCCTTATTTTACCAAAGCACCATCATCATGGCAACGACACATTTACGACAAGGAAACTTCTTTACTGCAGATAAGAATTTCAGCGATCTAACAATATAACAATAACAATAAGAAAAGTATTCTACATTAAAATATGACAGAATAACAATAAAACATTAGGTATCCCATGGCTTTCAGGAATGTGGAAGGTGTATTTACTACTCACCAATGTCCTCTTCGATGCCAAGCTGCAGCTTCTTGCCTTCCATCTTCTCAATTTCCTCATCGTTGAATTTGTACCAGTCACCAGTGCGAGCGTCCTTCACGTGGGCGATGTAGTGGCCCGAATAGGCACTGATGCCCCGATGGATCAGCACCGCACTCAGTTCATAGACACACTTCTGGTCTGGAGAGACAGTCCACACATACATCGACGTCAGGCAGAGTCATCGACAAACAAATATCAGATTAATAAGCGAGTGGTGAAGCAGAGGTGACAGTAATCCATCGCCCATATGAAGGTACGCTGTTCTGAAACGGACCACTTCCCATAAGACAAATTTCCCTCAAGCTCCCCTTTATTCAAATGACTTTGTTTTATTGTTTTGTATTAACATAGGTGCTGTACTCTGTTTCTTCTTAACAGCTGACACACGCCATTGTGCACTGACTAACAAAGGAAGAGTGTTGCAGAGATTCATGCTACTAATACCTTCTTTTCCTTCGAGGAACGGCCCCATGTCCAGCTGCTCTGGGAAGCTGATGAAAGTGTTCAGCTTCTTCTTGTGGCCCGTTTGTCTGCAGAACACAGAGGGACATTTCACTAAAGGTCCTCTTGTTCTCATGCCGACAGAAAGCAGCTTGCATTAGTGCCCTTAAAATAGACTGGTTTTAGCACTTTGAAACAGTATGCACTTCAGAGGGATGGCTGACCTGTCAAAGACAAAGCGCATGAGCTGAAGGTTGAGGGTGGGAGGAAGGCTGTGCAGCTTTATCCTCCGGGTGGCGCTCTGTTTACTCTGACAGCTCTCACAGAAGTAGCGGTTCTCCCCATCCAGCTTCTCCTCCTGCAAGGTGGAGAGGGGAGAACCATTAGGAACAAAACATGTATTATTTAAAAAAAAGCAGTTATTTAACATAATATATATATATAAAAATATATTTATAATTTCAAGTGGACAGATGAATTGGTTTAATGTTATTCTGTTTACATTCAAAATAGCATGATCTATTGGGCTAATTAAAAGGTTTTTTTCAGTCAGAACTGAGTTGATGATTTCCTACGAGTCGACTACTCTTAACACTGGTGAGGTTTGACTCTTTTTTCTGTGCGTATCCAGTTATGAAAGAAACTTTGTTGTTATGGAAATGTTTTTTTCCCTTCTTCTAAAGTCCAGCAGGTAAGAGTCTGATTATGATAAAGAAATTATTGATTTGAGAGCAGATAGTTAAATATGATAAAGAAATTATTGATTTGAGAGCAGATAGTTAAATATGAAGCAGAGTTGAAGACATTTATAACAACTTTTATTTTTTTGCTCTTCCTCACCCATCACCAGGGTTCCAGGACTCATTGACACATTTTGGATTTTTCTAAAAAAGCATTTTCTTTAACTGCATTGTACACAACCGTCTCTCAGACATGTTGAGTTCATTCACAGTAGTGTCCCACCTCACCTCGTGTAGTTTGTCTCACAAGTATTTATGCACACTTGTTAGATAGAAATTGGGTGTTTGTTTTAATACAATGGGTCTACTTACTAATGCAAACATGGCAGAATTGTCATCAAAGAAACATGAGATGGCAAAGTTCTGTTCATATTGACTATTTTCACAGATTATCTCGTCATTATTTTCACAGACACAAGTTCTACGTGCATGTGGATTGATGATGTTCGTGTCCTATGCTGACATTTTCTCTTTAGTTGTGTCGTTGACACACTACATATTTCACAATATAAACACTCCCAATAATAATTTACTGAGCAGATACAAAGAGTTTCAAAGAGGTAGTTACCTTCAGGAACTCTGTGACGCACTCGGTAAGGTTCTTGTGGCCCTGGATGTTGAGCTCCAGCTCGTAGAATCGGGATGGCAGAGCAGACGATCTTCCACACTGGTTACAGCTGGAAAACAGCACACCAAGACATAAGATTCCACAACGACACTCTAGAAAAGGGCTTTTTGTATAGTGTCAAATTTCAAATGCCAAGTCAATTCGAATGCTTTCAATCAAAACTCAATATAAATAGTGACATGTTGAAATGTCCAGTGTTGTATCATATGATGAGTATTGGGTGGTCTTACACAGTAACGTAGGAGAACTGTCCACAGAATTGCCGCTGGATGATATTCTGCAGGTTCGGGTCCTTTTGCTTGGAGAGCGTGTCCTCCAACAAAGACAAGAAAAGCTTTGAAAACTCCTGGGCATCCTGAAAGTCAAAGGTTTGAATTCAGAGGTCAGTAAAGAAACCAAGTCTCCACCACCTCACCGACACGTTATCAACAACATTTCGATTTTCTGACATTTGGCCAAATTTCAAGCTATTATTTTAGCTTCTGGGAACTTCTGATGGGATGTAGGCAAGGAAATTCTGAACACTGTTCTCACAATGAGGAACAATGACTTTCACACTGTGACACAAGACATGTCTTTCTCAGTTCAACTTTGGATCATTTCGGAGGTTAATTACCTGCTGCTGTCCTGTATCCAAGCCCAGTGCTTTCACCAGCCCAGAAGGATCTATGTACTTCCTGTTGCTGTTCTGTAGCAGTGCAAACAGATACTGCAGATGCTCACAGATGGATTCAGGCTCGTAATCTGAAAAAGACAGAGAGGTCTGTCTGAGAGGAAGAAACGCTTTCATAAAACATACAGTGTAATCAGAAGAGGTTTACAGTGTGATGGTGGCCTCACTCTTTCTTTCAGTCAGATCAAAAACATTAATAACGGAAACTGATTAAGTGACAATATCAAAATGTGGTGTTCACCTGTGCAAGCAAACTGATTAAACATCAACAACACTGTGATGATGATGATGTTAAGTTTACTGTTATTACATCCAACAAGACCATTATTATTATCCCTGTTCATTTGTCTAGACAGACTTATTGTTGTTGTTTTTTTTTATTTGATACAAAGGCCTTTGGGTAATTTCTAGCAGGTCATCTAGTCTGTATTGGTGGAGGGCTCTGTTCTTGTGTGAAGTAGGAGTATGAGTACCTGCTAAGTAGCTGATTTAATTTGTGCAAAACAATGTAATAAATGTATATTTGGGTAATGTTATATTCGCTGAATGTACATGCACTACTTGAGCCGTACAGTATGCACAAGAACTTGGAAAAGACTTGACAAAATCATGCTGACTTAAACCAGAGAATGAACAAACGTAAAGATGCGTCCTCAATATTCAGTTTTCAGTTGTACCAGACTCAAGGTTATGTTCCTGTGCCCGGGGATTATGGCACTGATAGAGGGTCCAACGCAACTCCAGGTTGTGGAACCACACTTGCAGGAATGTGTTGACGTAACACGTTGCGCCCAGGTTGGTCAGGCCGACAAATGTGTTCTAGAAGGGGTCAGGAGACGGAGAAAGAGACAGGATTAGATATCCCTGCAGGTCTGGTCGTATAACACCCTGGGTCTTCAGCCATCCTCCGGCAACACACTGGAAGATATGTGCACAATTTGCAGTACGTTATGAAATAAATACCTTGTCTCGACGCTCTGAATTTGGGTCGTCGATGTTATGGAAGGCATTTTCATCTATCTCCCCCAGCCATGCCTGCTCACCAATACCCACAAGACAGTTGGGATTTCCTTTGCAGTTCCTCCTGCAAAAAAGAAGTCACGGTACAACCTTACGGTTCCATAACCAACTTTACCGGTGTCACCCAACTGCAACACTGAGAACAAGAGTAACGCCTCGTCCATGTATGAAGCAATGGTTTTCTGTACACAAAGACACACACACACACACACACTTCAGAATGAGACATTTACAGGCATTTGCACGCCACAGAGCAAGGGCAAAGTTGGGCAACATTTCATCTGTTGTCCCCTTGCTGTGTTTGCTGCCTATAGAACATCAGTGCTCGTTTGTGGTGCGTGGAAGTGAAGAGTGGAGTGGATCAACGCGATCCTACCAGTCCACCGAGCAGCTCTTACGAGCGGTGAAAGCTTGTCCACAAGTGAGGAAGCAGATCACACTTGATGCACATTAGCATCCCTCTGCGGAGCTGGCCATTGAGCCCCTGGTTGCTTTTTTAAAAAAATGAATGTTACTTTTGCCCCTGTTACCTTCACACGCTGGGCACAAGCAGTCGCTCGGAAACATGATCGTGTCGTACCTGCAGGCTCCCCTCTTGCAGGCCGGGAGGTTGACGCGATACGCTAGCTCGATGTGCTGCTGTCCAATTTCTTCTGGTTTCACCGATTCCACCCAACGCCAGGCCGCTTTCTCCAGCTGAATGCGCGGCGCCATAATCCTGCGACGTTAGCGTTCGGCGCCCGCAGTCAGATGAACAACCCGAAAAGGGAAAGAACGCAGAGGCCCGAGGTTAGCAACGCCGTTTCTACGAATGCTAACATAGCCGGCTAGCGGGAGCTAAATAAGTTGTTGCAATTCGTAGCTTGGTTGTTACGACGCAACCTCCCGTTAGCTACGTGGTGCTACTTAACCTAGCTAACTCACGTTAGCCCACTAGTCTGCTCCTTAACCCTGTTGCACTTACAAGTGAGAGTATCACACTACATCTCAAAACCCCCACATAGCAACACAACACAGTATTTACAGGGTAGCGTCAGAAGTAAGTGACCACCCTTGAGCTAACGTTAGCTAGGTGGCTACAAATGAAGCTAGCCCGACCGGCGGTGTTAGCAAGCCGTTTTCCCCTGCACCATCCATCTACCGCTGCCTGACGCTAAACGTAGCGAGTTTATTGTGTTGAGGGTCAAACGCTGTCGAACCTTTCATGCGTGCAGCTGCTTCACCAAGAGTATTTATGTATTTTCACATTTTTATTCACGGTTTGTTTTAGATTTAGCGCCCTTGCGTCAGTTTATAAATATATTATTTCTCCGCTCAAAATCCACACGACGTCAACAGGTGACGTCGCCACGTTTCTTTGTTGTGACTGGAGCGACGGGCGGAAGTGCGGCGCGTTTCTGATTGGTCCGTTGCGTTCGCGACGATCGACCGACTGGAAATCCGGTTAATATTTAATTCTGATCGGTATTATTATCTCGTTTTCTTTTTTAACTTTATTGAAAATATACAAAACACGTTTATGATAATAATTATCGAAAAAAAAATCATTACACTTCTTGTAATATTCTAATGTAAGATTAGGATCCCCTGAATTGATAGTGGGGTCAGTCGTAGCTGTATAGGATGTACTGACCTTTTTTTTTTTTTTTCAGAAACAGATTTTTTTCGAAAAAGCCTCAAAATCTGATTTTGAATGGTTGAAATTCTGTTTTATGCAGAATTGTTCATAATCTAATAAATTAACTCACCATACATTTCCTTCTTAATCTACATCGAAAAAAATATTATTCTTGTACAATATATCTATTATTACAGAGTATAGTGGTATCGGGTGAAAAGTTATGGATATACAACATTTTCTAATACAACAATATGTGTTTGTGGAACTCTGATAATGACACAGACTTCAATATTATTCATCAATATTGAAGTGTGTGATAAGAAGACAATTCAAATCCTCAAATTTAGTTGTATCAGTGGTTTGGGATACAGTACCAAAATGAGGTTCTATGTTTGATCCAAGATTTTAGCCAATTTATTTATGACATAGTCAGTGCTCACTGCTTAAAGCGTTGAGGCTCTCTGTTTCTAAACATTGCATAAACTGCACCTGTAGATATCCATGTCACTTTTGATAACCAACTCAGCTTCAATAAGCAGGTTTACACTGTGGTTCAGTCTTGTTTTTTTTGCAGCTCAATAAACTGTAAGATCAGCTCAGTTTTATCAAGGAGCGTTTCTCATGCTTTCATTTCCTCTCGTTGGGATGATTTTAATCCTCTCTTCATATGCCTGAGTCATCATAGTGCACATCGATTACAGCTTGTTCACAAACCGCTGAAAGAGAGCACATTTCTTCAATTTTTACATTATCTTCATTGGCTTTGATTTTCAAATTGATTCTAGATTTTATTGTTAACTTCTTCATTATCTTTTAAATCTCTGTGTGCTCTCTCATATTTAGGTTTCACATTTTTTAAAACTGGTTCTTGTTAAATGTTTTAATTATTTTAGAATGTTTTATTTCATTTCTATTTGAACTATTTTCTCATCTATAGTCATTTCTACCCTAATTTTGTGTGATCTTCAATTTTGTATTATTTTGTACTTTGTAACTGTTTTTTTCATAGGTGCTATACTATTTTATATTTTTTATAGTACTCTATTTATATACTGTACATACTGCCTATCTATAATGCTCTTATAATGTACTGTACACCTACTGTATATACCCTTACTGTACTATACTCCATACCAACTGTATATATTTGTCTATACTGTTTACACTGCACTATCTACTACTATTATTATATGTACATACTCTGCACTTTATTGCTTTTTGCACTTCTGATTAGACGCTAACTGCATTTCGTTGTCTCTGTACTGTACAATGACAATAAAGTTGAATATAATCTGATCTAATGTTGTCGTTGTTGTAATTATCATCATTAAGTGTTTGCCGTATATAAACAGGTGTTTGCACACTGTAAGAATATAAGTAGACAGAATATGTACAAGGATGGTGAACAACTGACCACCTGTGACGACAGCAGAGGCACAGACACATGCTCACACAGATGGCTTATCATTACACAATAGCATCCTTAGAAACAGGTTGTCTACTTAGAGAGCTTATGGCCATACGGTTATGTGATTCAATCGACATGGCAGGGCAGGTGTGCCGGCAGTGTGCCGGCAGGTGTGCCGTATCACATGCAGTATTACCATTGAGCTGTGCTGTATCATTGCTGCTGTTGCTTACTGGTATGTAGCATATGTGACCTTGTACAGGGTAAATTTAAATGATGTTGTCATCTCTGCCATAGCTGCCATCTAGCTGCCATCATCATAGCTGCTAACTGGGCAGTTTGAAGAGAAGTACCACACGGTGGATTTCATCAGATAGTCTTTACTAAAGCTGAACCACACATCTCTTGATTCAAACCCTATATCCCATCCATCCATCCATCCATCCATCTGCCCATCCATTCCTCCGTCGTGGTTGCGGCAGGTTAGTCCAGACGGGGAAACAAAGTTTGCCAGATCCTACTTGTGGATCCCGAGGCGTTCTCAGGCCTGATGAGATAAGTGTTTTTAATCTGAGATGTTGGCACAATCTGAGAGCAGCTGGAAGGAGACGTTCTAAAATCCTTAACGTGAAAATGTTTAACGTCACTTAATGTGCTAAAGCATTGATCAATAATCACCAAATTTCTCTCAGATATGCCTTGTAATAAACACTTACACCGGTGGAAAAATCAAACCCGAAATCCTATAAATATGGACGTTATCTTACCTTAAGCGTTTTCCAAATAAAGAAGGAAAAGGCTTAACACGACTTATTGTGCTTAATGGAAGATAACGTCCATAATTATAGGGTTTCGGTTTTGATTTGTTTTTCACAGGTGTAAGTGTTTATGACTAGACATGTCTTAGAGAAATTTGGTGATTATTGATAGCTGCTGATCGCTGCTGATCCCCCCTCCACACGCGCTCCCATGGAGTGCACGGAGAAGGAGCTGAATGGCAGGGATTATGGCTCAGCCCTCAGTGACCGTCATGTGACACTGCAGAGTCTCTGGACGTCGCACGTTGAGTGACTGTGACACTGAGGAGATGAATGGACAAGGCTCCGCCCTCTGGCCATGAAGAGCTGCAGCCCGCTGGAGACTGTCAGGTCCATCCTCGGATACCTCAACTAAGGCACCTCTGCACCGCTCCTCAGGTATGCACCATCTTTGTCCATTTGTTGGCACCTTGAAGCTGTATGGTTACCACAAAGTCGTCTTTGTTCAGATGTATGCCCTCCCTTCCTGAGATATATAATGGATGTTATATACTTATGTTATAGAATCCGTTATATATAATAATATTTTAAATGGAGGACAACTTATTTCAACACAGCTACAGTCAGTTCTTTGTACAGCTACATTGATGTGTATGTTTGCTCTTTGTAATCTCTAAGGGAGAAAATCAGCTAAGACTATCTAAAGTGCTGTACATCTTTCACATCTGTACCCCTAAAGTTATGAATTTATTGTCTTAATTTTACTGTATTGGTTGATTGAAAACTGTTAAGATAATTGTAGGCGAAAAGGTTCAACTGTCAGCAGAAATATCAGAAACAACAGAGCAGTGATTGCCCGATTTCTTTCCCTTCGTGACAGCAGCACAAATGGAAGTTGTTCGTGCAAAATTAAAATAGCCTGGAATTGAAAGGGTTTTTTTGTAATTAGTATTTTTTTTTAAATAATTACTGTCATAACATCAATCTAAAATTGTCTGAATACACTGGTTGAGAGACTAAACTATGTATTTCAAAAAATAGTGGAGATTCTCTGAAGGCCCTCTCGACCCTTACAAAAGGGGGGCCCCACAGAGACTGCGTATGTATTGGGCCCAGCATTTGGTGTGACACCCCTGTGTACTATCAATACATTTCACCAAATATTTTTTTGGTGGATGGGCAAGAGTTCATTGGCCTGCCATGGTCGGGATTAGAAAATTACCCAGTTTATGTCCTGTCAGGGAATCAGCCACTTATCTGTTCCCACAACAGACCCAAGGAAGGAATTCAGGAGATGAGATGGAGTGAGGACAGCAGGGATGGCTGGCAGATTAACCACCCATGGCTGTTTACCTCACTAATCCTCCCTCTTTCTGAAGCCTGTGTAACTGATAGGTACAAATGGGCTTTACTCGGTGAGAACTGACCTCAGTCATGGACATGCGACTGTTTATATAACCAGGACACAAGGAGGTGGTGAGCTGACATCATGAAACAGGGAAAGGGTCAGGGAAAGGCTTCCAGCCTATCCTCACCCTTAACTTTCTTGTTTCGGACATTTAACCAAATACAAAATCTAAGTAAAAGCCCCCAGAAAGAAATTCCCAACATGAGGACACTGTATGTATTTTCTAAACTTTTCATGAAGAAAAGGAATCTAATTTTGACATTCAGATTTTTTCAGATAATCCAGTGGGTTTTCCATTGATTATTTAGACCTTGGAAAATTCCAACCTATAAACACACTAAACTTTCTGACAAGAAGAACATTGTGATAAGGAAATACTAAATAATTTTTTTTATTGAGCTTAGAGTAATCAAATTTAATGTCCCAAGTCATACTCGACATTACCTCATTATCTACGATGGTAACCACAGCTCCAATGGTGATTGATAACTGCTGCCAACGATTGTTGTTTTTCATGATCAACAGCGTTAGTAACAGAGAAATACAGCAAATCCTCACATTTGAGAGGATTGAACTGCCAGTATTTTACTGGCTTAGTAACTTCAAGTTATTTGATTGATTATGAAAAGATTTACCCTCTACTAATAAATAGTTCCACTACAAACTGCCAACAAGGCCTCAAATCTAAATGAAAAGCATCCGAGGGGCGATGCATACCTCGTGCGCAGGATGTACAGTATTTAGGCTACTGTGTATACACATTAAATATACCATATTTGTCCTGCCACAGTTTCCTCCGATGCAGTCATTACACATTTCAAATTTTAGCTGATAAAAGAAGTCCTATGGATGTTGTGACAGTTGTTGCAATAGCTGCCTCATTAAAAGGATGGCTCATCTTTGCAGTGACTATTGTAGGTGTATTATAGTTACTATGTATAACAACAATCCAATGTGTTACTATGTGTAACCAATACAATGTACCGATGTCAGTTTCCTGTCAGTCTCTACTGACATGACCTTGTGTTACATTCACACACTGAGAAAAGCTTGGGGTTGCCTTCACTAAAATATGTATATGAAGACAGTTGTGATGCTGAGTGTGTCGTAGGGGATATGATGATGATGTCCTGAGTTCCAACAAGAGGATATGCAGGGGATGTACTGTAGGGCAGCAAGGATGAGCAAAAAATCTCCATTTGATAAATAGAAAAATAGAGCTTTGGATTGAGAAAGCTGAGACCAGCAACAGCTTTTGGAGCATTTATGCAAAACATTTTAATAGACATTTATGTTACATATTATATTCCTTATACAGCAGACAGCTTTGACGGAGGCCAATCAGTTTTAGAGTGATAGGGCAATATCAGTCATCCGGATTTGAGGTTGTTTCTACTTCGTACTGCTGCCAGTGGCTGCACCTGAGAGTGTTCATTGGGTAAAAACTGCAGGTGCATGTCCTCGTGCCAAAACACTGGTGAGCCGGGCATAAGTATTTTGACACATCTAAACATTAATGATGTTCTTACAGTATGTGAGTAAAGTGATTGCACAGAACTCCGAATGAGAATTCTGTTGAGAAAAGTCATGATGTTACTGAATCATCTTAGGTTGTTAAATCAACAGCAGTGGCCTTCCTACTACAACGTGTCGCATGAGGATGTCTGACTCATGTCCCCTGTGCTTCAGGAGTCTACGGCAACGTCAGAGCCGAGATGGGGCGGAAGGAGATCATCTGCAGCTGGAAGAAAAGCACCACGAACATCAAGGATGTGTTTGACTTCAAGGGGAAAATGGGATCGTAAGTATTCCTGCAGAAAATACGGCAAGAGAAGGTGTACTTGTGTGAACTTGAAGCTTTTGAAGCTTGCAAGTCGTTGTTTTTTTGCAAGTATTCTGCCAATTGAACCATTATTTTGAAAAAAATTGCAGGGCCAGCTTCTACGTGCTCTTCTAAGTGATGCTAATGAGACCCACGGCAGATGTAGTTTCATGATCGGTACATTCAATCTGTGATGAGTACTGTCATATCGTTTTGACTGTCATGTCAGGGTGCTGTCTGGTTGTTGCACACCACAACACACAAAAATGCTTTTTCGACAACAAATCACAGCTGACAGTCTTTGTCACACTCAAAAGATATTTAATGGAACCAGGACCGAAACACCCGTCGTCGACGGCAGCTGGCAGCTTGGTACAACGGTTTGTGAGTCGTGGCTGTGTCAGATGCAGGCTGATTCAGCAGAAGTGGACGAAAACGCGCTCACAACGTTCAAATGACAACATGGACTCACAAAGTCATCCTTCCGTGCCTCGTGCAGCTTTAACTTTTGATGCACTTTTCGATGCCATCGATAGTTGAGATTTCCCTCGGGGGGAATGTGCGTGACTCCCAGCTACACCCTGGGAAGAGCAGGGCAGACCGCTGTGAAAGGTCTCAGGGAGCAAGCTCAGATTGGCCAACGGGCATCACCTCCACGAGAGCTCGTCTCATCCATGGAGCCTCTCAGACTGGTTGAATTATCCACTCACAGCTGAACCCATGGAGCACTTGACCCTAACTGGAGATCGAAAGTCCTTTGCTGCTTTGATTTAACATAAATAGTGCCTTCACACAAAGCTGCCGTACGTCGATCTTGATCTATCTTTGAATAAACTAAATGCAACATAAGAGTATGATTTAAAATCACACGTGAAAGATTTTAGTATGTCTGTCTCTCTTGACAGAAAAGGGGATTTTGCTCTGTTAAGATCTTTTCCAGAAATCTCATGACACCAGGCTGGTCTCATATCCACACAGTTCAGTGTGAGGACCTGTGGTTCGTTAAGTTAAATCAAGGTTTACCTCCTGAGGCTTGTCATGCACTCAAAAGCTGCTTAAAATGCTCCGACCCATTCACTGGCTGTGAATGAGTCGACTTCTCTCTCTATCTCTCTCTCTCTCTCTGTGTGTGTCTGCTGTTCCTGAGCACTGACGTCAGTCAGGACAGCAGTGCAGGAACATCCTAGCACCACTTCGTTATAGGATTAAGAGTCTAGCTGACTATATTGGTGTGTCGGTGAACTGCATGTGTATAAAGGAGGCGGTACAGGCATGTGCAGGTGTGTGTTTCTCTGCAAACACGACACTGAAACGTGCTGGTTACCTTGCAGATCCACCACAGTTCGACTTACTCAGTTCACTAATTCACTTCATCGAAGTAGCAAACAAGCAAAATAGATTTTGTGGCATGCTTTATTTGTGGAAGTGAGCAGTGTCCCCATGCAGGAGGTGCGGGATCTCTGACTCTAATACTTAGTCAGCTTATATTCTATTACAGATCAGCATGTTGTGTTTGCTGAATTTAGTTTTTTTTGTAATTTATATAAATGTACTTTATCCTTTTATCTTGAACAGATAGGAGATAGAAAACTACCCAAAAATATGTTTTTTCTTTATTTTATGCATTTGTTTATGAGGCAATGTCATGAGCTTAGCTTATGCTTTCACTTTGAAATAACGTATTTGACATGGTGTCAGATGGTGTATGGGGCTAACCTAAACATGTTTAGTTTACACCAATTACGTGAATGGTTCAGCGTTCAGTGATTATTTTCAAATCTTGGAGTGTAGCTTCTCACATCTGTGTACCCAACTGTCTTCAGCGGACTGATTATTGTTATTTAAAGTATTTGCGGATAACTGTCACTCATCTTGGAAACGTTCATGTCTCTGTCTCTCAGACACACTGGTAATAAAGAACAACTATATAAATAAAGTCGTGTCATATGCAGTCACATGTGTTTGATCCGTTACTGTAAGCCCCGCCTGACTGTGTGTGTCCATCTTTGTTGTGCTGGTGCAGGGGGTCTTTTTCTGAGGTTTTCATGGTGAGAGAAAGGGAAACGGGTAAACTGTACGCCCTGAAATGTCTGAAGAAAAAGCACCTGGTCCATAGCAACCTGGAGAATGAAATCAATGTACTAAGAAGGTAAAACACACACACACATGAACAAACACACACTGCTCCATGTTAAGTCATTGTTGACAGTATGTAACATGTGGACAGCAGTGACTCTTCAGTCTCCTCCTTGTCTTTTTCAGGATAAAACACGAGAACGTGGTGGGACTGGAGGATTTCTACGAGAGTCGAACACATTATTACCTGGTCATGCAACTGTGAGTAGACTTATTGAGATTACACTTTTTTCTTGCAACGTATTACCAGGATAGAGCAAAATATTAGCAATGGTTCCCATATTGAGTGAATTCAAATCTGACAGAGTAGGGCACATGCTCTTCCTTTGTAAGTTTTTTTTCCTCATAATTTTTTTTCCTCCGATGGAATCACATACAGCCATAGCCTATACTGTTATAATATCTGCATGTTACATAATGCTGTAAACCAATTAACACACAGCTCTCCCCTTTCCTTTGAAATGATCTCATTCCATACACCAGTCATATCTTCTGTATTAGCTGTATATTTACAGTGAGTGAAACATTCAAACCAAAAGTTCTATGTGTATTGTTGTGGGACCATTCCATCACAAGTTATTCTACCATATGTTTCTAATTTTATACACATTTTCACAATAATCCAACTTTGTTTGTTATATATTTGGAAACTGTGAGATTGCTGTGACAATTTTAGGCAAAATTGTGTGAGTTTAGAAACATAGATAGAAACACTGATGGTTTCCTTTGTGTGTGTGTGTGTGTGTGTGTGTGTGTGTGTGTGTGTGTGTGTGCAGGGTGTCAGGCGGGGAGCTATTCGATCGTATTTTAGACAAGGGGGTTTATACCGAGAAGGACGCCAGCACAGTGATCAAACAGGTGCTGCAGGCCGTTAGCTACCTGCACGAAAACAGCATTGTACACAGGGACCTTAAGGTAAGACAGACAGACAGACACACACACACACACACACACACACACACACACACACACACCCACACACACTCTCACACACACACACACACACACACACACACACACACAGACACACACACTCACACACAACCGCACACAACCGCACACACTCACACACACACACACACAACCTCTGGCACACACACACAAACACACACACACACGCGCGCACACACGCACGCACACACACACACACACACACACACACACACACGCACGCACGCGCACAACCTCTGGCACACGCACACACACACACACACTCGCGCACACACGCACGCACACACACACACACACACACACACACACATGCATGCACAACCTCTGGCACACACACACACACACAAAAGAATTTCTGGAAAAAAATAAAAAGTTATAAGAATGACCTCCAGTATGATATATAAAATACCTCTGGTCTATGTACACGCACACACACTTTCTCTTGTTCTCTCTTCCCTCTCCACCTCTCTATCTCTGTTCCTTCCGCCCTCCGTCTCGCCTCCGAGCAGCCTGAGAACCTGCTGTACTACAACACGGACGTGAACGCTAAGATCATGGTCAGTGATTTCGGCCTGTCGAAGACGATGGAGCACGGCGTGATGTCCACGGCCTGCGGTACGCCAGGATATGTCGGTGAGTTTGTTGTCGTAGAGGAGCACACGCATAATGGAAATGCTCCAATTGTACCTTTGACTGTCTTCTTCCTGTGCGGCGGCCCCCTGTTATCATGATATGATACTGTCAATTTACATGGGAGTATCTGGAAGATAACAAATGATGAAAGTGAAGAGATCGATACATACACACATACAGTGTTAATAACCTAGGCTGTGGTTGTTCGCCGTTTGACCCCATACATCATGTCTGCAGAGTGTCTCATTCATCCAGGTCATAGTGATCCACAACAATGTTGAATCAGAAGCAACTGCACTTGGTTTTAGTTTCTTCAAGACATTTCAACTTCATCCTAGAGGCTTCTTCAGTTCTATCTTGTTACCTGTAAGTTGTGCTGAAACCCAGGTATTTTGACCTCTGTGGAGTGTGGGCAGTGTTTGTTCATGCTCCAGACTGTTTCAACGACTAGGCAAGAAACTACAACCAAGTCCAGTAGCTGCCGATTCAACACCTTTGTGGTTTATAATCATCCTTTTTTTCTTTTTTTTTTACACAACATGAAAGATCTCTAACTCTTTGTGGTTTGTGTCCTTGCTTCATTGTAGAGCAGTGTGCGGCTCTCTGTTCTCCATTGTCGCTGTCCCTCTGACACACAAAAACATATTGACCAATCTGCAATCGGCAGCATCGATTCTGTATCCTGTTAGGGTTAGGGTTAACCCTTAACCCTTAACCCTAACCCTAATGTATGCAGCTAAGATGTACATATTATCACATTAATGTTTCTATAAATTTGATGCTTCTTCCTTTTTCACCTGCATGACAATTATTGTTGTGTGTCATTCCAAAGCCCCTGAGGTTCTGGCCCAGAAACCCTACAGCAAAGCAGTGGACTGTTGGTCCATTGGAGTCATCACGTACATCCTGTAAGTCCATTTCAGTTCATAGGCCTTGCTGTTCACCACACCTGTATCAGTCAGTCCTAAACTTAAGCACACTGCTGTGGCTACCCATAATGCCACCCAGTGACCACCATCAATATTACACATGGATGCCTTGTAAACAGAGGTTATCAGTAAATCATAATTTCTCACTGGGCTTGGTACTACATGGTGTATTTCAGTACGTGAAAGCATCAGTGACAGATCTGTGAAATCAGAGTTCCTATCCTTAGTTAGAACATTTAGTTGCTGTGACCAGGAACAAATGACTGCACCATGACTGGTATGAGATTCGCAAAAGGTCGAAGAGATTAGCTGAGTGTGTGTCTTGTGTGTGTTGCAGGCTCTGTGGCTACCCTCCGTTCTTTGAAGAAAACGAAACCCGACTGTTTTCAAAGATCAGGAGAGCGGATTACGCCTTTCATTCACCGTTCTGGGACGACATCTCTGAGTCAGGTATGAATAGCAGTTAACATTGCAGTCTTCAAAATCATCCTTGCACTTTCACTTTTCTCAAAGCCAAAAAATGACTTAATCTTGGACCTGAGATATACTTAAAGGTGACATATATTACAAAAATCACTCTTTTGGGGGAACTGTCTAAACCCAACAGCCTGGCTCTTAACCACTGGTTCAGATTTCTCTCTGACTGTGATGTCACAGTTGGACTTTTTTGGGGGTAAACCCGCCTGCAATCGGAGAATCTCCACTTCTCTGGTGAAGGGGCGTGTCATTTCCTACACATTTTGAAAAGGGTTGACCAATCACAACAGACTGGGCCAGCTGGCCAATCAGGGCAGACCGGCATTCATCGGGAGGCGGAGCTAAAAGATGTCCAGGCGTTTCAGACAGAGGGTGAAAAGAGGAGCTGCACAAATGGGCACTGTGAGAACACTGATGCCTTTTCTGACCATTAGAGCATGTAAACCTTTTCAAGTGTTCACACAAATTAAAAGTATGAACCTGAATATGAGCATTATACGTCACCTTTAAAATTTTAAAAAACAACACTGGAAAGTTGAATTGAGATTCTTCAAAAAACGATACAGGTGAAAGTTATTTCTCCTGTGTTTATACATCCAGAGTAGTGAAATAAAATAATTTACAAAATAGTTGTACTTGCAACTAGATTGCTATTAATACGATGTGTATTGTATTTACTTCTGTCCTTCACTGCCTTATCTTTGACTGATGTTCAGCAGTGTGTTTTTGGGATGAGCAGTATTCTTACAGCTCAGAGCTGTGTCGGATCTCCTTGCCTCTTGCTAAAATTTTGAGACATTCTAGGGGCAAAAACTGAGGTTTCTTTGTACTGGTGGAAGGCCGTTAACTCGGATGAGGAGGGAATTATGCCCTTGGACACACATTTCCACCTTAAACATATTTTTTGTTTTTAGTAGAAATCTTTGTAACATATATGGGGTTCATATTTAAGCTACTAGTTTTCTGCTTGCTCTTTGTCAGGCTACAATACACTGTACTGTATTACAAGGGGATGTTGAAAGCAAGCCGTGTCCTGTCATTATATTATATATTTATAACAAGATAGAACACGGCATGCATCTGAACTTGGACTTGGTGTGAGCTTTACCTCCAAAGACTTTAATCAGCTCCGGCTGATTGATGAGAACTCTGACTCAATAGAGCCATTACTGTATATAGCCATTACTTAGCCACTGTTTTTGCTAAATATAGGTCAGGATTTGTTCATATAACCTCAGCGCTTAACTATATATATATACCAACATCCTGAGGACAGCATTTTAGGATTAGGCCAGATGTAACAACTCTAAATGGGTGAGGATGGGTCTCATCTTCCCGAGGGATTAAATAAGTATCAAGCGACATGTCAACTTTCCCCCTAACCTTAAGAACTATAATACATATAATATTAGTTCTTTATATCAACAACAGGCAGAACAAAAGCAGAGTTGCACCTAATCCACCTGTTTTATATCCAAAAGTAAATCAGTGATCAGGAACATTAAACTATGAGGCTCAGGAGGTAGAGTCGGTAGTCTACTAACCCAAAGGTCGGCGGTTCGATCCCAGCTTCCTGATGTGCCCTTGGGAAAGACACTTAACCCGTAAATCTCCTCTAGCTCCTCCGGCACTGTATGAATGTGATGGAAAAAGATGCGCAGTAGATATCAGCGCTGTATGTGTGACTTTGAGTGGTCTATACGACTATAAAAAGATCTATATAAACACAGTCCGTTTTGCTCTATCAAACCAAAATAGGTTGACTAAATATAGGGTGCCGATGAGCGTTCAGATTATCTGTTCCAGAAAAGATCCAGCATCTTTCTGAATGCCTCCCAGTAAGACACAGTGCAACCAAGCCTCCCTTACACCAGCTGCTGTATTCAAGGCCCAGCCGCCCACCACATACTGTGATGTCACTGTGCGTGACCCTCATGTGTTGTATGCCAGCAGCAGGTCAGAGAGCTGGTTTCTTTAACTTTAACATCTGTCCATGTCTCCACAGCGAAAGACTTCATCAGGAACATGATGGAGATAAATGCCACCAAGCGCTTCACCACCGAACAGGCACTCAGACACCCCTGGTTAGTCACACACACGCACGCACGCATGCGCACACACACTGTTTAAAATAAAATTCCAAATCAACTGTTTTCCTCTGATGATTTCAGGATTGCAGGAGACACAGCTAAAGACCTGGACATTTATCCGTCTGTCTGTGAACAGATGGAGAGAAACTTTGCCAAATCCAAATGGAAGGTAAGTGCTGCAAAACAATGCAGATGATGTGTGTGTGTGTGTGTGTGTGTGTGTGTGTGTGTGCGTGTGCGTGTGTGTGCATGTGTGTGTGCGTGTATGTGTTTTTTACCATAGCTCCCAACCTTAAACAATATTTCACATCAAACTATGACAGTGTGATGGTTCGGAGGTTGTATATACAAGGCTGTCGAGTCTGTATTTACACTGTTTAAGACTTTCAGTGTCATTACACAGTGTAATAACTTCAGTTTATTGTATAATTGTGCAGCTTTTACACTTTTACATAAGGGGAGGAACTTGTATTATTAAATCTAATTCATATTTGGACATATCAAAGCAGACTTTATATAAAACCCTGCAGTTTTGCAACAGAGTGTCCTTTGGCCAGAGTGTCCTTTGTCCTTGGTTCTTTCTTCATGACAGTTGCAGTAAACATTCATAAATGATATCTCTTCACGTGGAGTTTGTTCATATGGGATCACAGGACACTGCTCTCCATTGAAAGCTTCTTAGATGACTGGATTTTTTTTTCTGCCTTATATCATTGCAAATTGTTTTACAGACTAAATAATCAGTTTAAACTAAAACTGCAAATAATCGGCACACAAGTGAATAGTGAGCATGTGGCTCGAGCGAGTCATCCAGCCATCAGGAGTCAATCAGGGGGTCGCTGGATCAATCCCATGCGTGTGTCTTGTTCTTAGACATGACACTGAATGATGTGTGATGGAGAAGAGCTGTGTGAATGTGACTTGTAGTGTAAAGTGCTGAATAAACGAAGCCCATTGTCAGTCACTGTTAGTCACAGTCTTATGTATTACTATTGTTTTTTTTAAGTTTCCTGGAGTGTCAATCAGTACATCATAAATATTGAATCTGTCTTATCAGATTTCAGAAGCACGGCTCTTCACACTTTGTATGTCTTTTTTCCCGACAGCAAGCCTTCAATGCAGCCTCAGTGATCCACCACATGAAGAAACTGCAGCTGTCCCACAGTGAGTCGTCCCCCTCACCGTCCTGCATGCCCAACATCACAGTGCAGTCCTCCTCGCAGGACGACCTGAAGGTGCTGGGACTCCGCCACGACCAGGCGGATGCCCTAGACCCCAACGGAAATCCCGTTCATGCGGCCGCTCGTCTATCCTGCGGGAACCCCGAACCGGCCAGAGGACTCTGTCAGACGCTGAGAGCCAGTCACAGCGAGCCCAGCCACGCCCTCGCCATGGGGGAGTCAATAGAGGACCATCACTTTCATTCAGAGAGAGACACTTCCTTCGGGCCAAAAAGGTGAGAGCTGCTGTCCCGCTCCGGCTCCCAGAAAACTGGGAACGTCAGGTTTAGCAAAAACATAAGAAAAAGGCTGATACAATATAACATTGATTTGGATATGGAAAGACAAAGCCAAATTTGTTAGATGCAAAATTTGTATGCCATTATATTTTTTAATAAAGTCAGTTTGGATTTTCCACGAGAGTTCATCATCAAATTAGGTAACTTTTCTTTTTCATTATTATAATATTTTCTGTGTGGGTTGGTAGGGGGAGAGGAGATCAGTGAGGTATTGGGGAGCAAGATGGTGGAGGGCTTTGAAGGTGAGGACCAGGACCTTGAATGTAATTCGGTGGGAGACAGGGAGCCTGTGGAGTTGTTTTAGCACTGGGGTGATGTGGTGCCAGGATTTGGTGTGGGTGATGAGACGGGCGGCTGCATTCTGGACCAGTTGGAGTTTTTTTTCCTCTCAATCCTCTTAGTCTTTGTTGTCGTGTTATCCTCATGAGTCGTGGTGATGCGGTGTGTTGCAGCCTGGACGCTGTGGCTCAGAGGAAGGACCAATCGCTTCAGTCGGGAGTCTGCTCTGTCATGTGATTGGCTGGCGAACACGGACATGGATCTCCGCGGCGTCTTTGTGAGTGTGAAGGTGCCGACGCGTCTGCTGCTCGGCGGAAACGGACACACAAGACTGTATCTACACTGCAGGAAACACTTCACACGTGGAATGACTGTGTGCAGTGAACGACACGTGAAAACAGCCGGAATGCATCATTTATAAATCATACGAAATCGCGATTAAATAAATTTTATCAAAACGATTAAAATATAATGTATGTTGCCATCAACATGTTAGTAAATTCCATGAAAATTTCTTTTCGAGTAGCCGTAGGTGACATATACAACGTGAAAGCTAACTGATGATTTCTCTTTTAAAAGTCACGTCATTTTTACATCTGTATGGCATCACTAAGATAATTTAATATTTGCTGTTGGGCACTACGACAAAATTTTGGAACATACCTTTAACTGTACTTGATTGGACTGTTTTAAACCGAGTCGGCTCGGTTGTGTGTCTGTCTCATGAACGAGAATATATCTCAGGAACACAAACGTCCAGTTGGAATCAAAGATGAGATGATGCGATTTTTGCTGGTCAAAGGTCAAGATCATTCTGCTGTCATAGAACTGGGTGTAACCAAAGAATGAATGCGTTGAGTATGACACATTTCTAGACATGTGACGTGATGGCCATTTTATACCCAACGTGTCATAGTGTTCTGCAAAAATCATAACTCATGAACGGAGGGGGGATGGGGGATCGTGACTATATTTCCTGAAAAGTGACAGATGCAAACAGATGCGAGGTGGCGATTCTAGTTGGGCATGTTTCACTATTCAGCCACGGATATTGAGATTATTAAACTGTACTTCGAGGCGCAGGCATTGACACACAGTAACCAGGTGGTCACTGTCGCGTCTGCGATACGCACATAAGCTGCTCTTGTAAAAAAAAAAAAGGAAAGGTTGAACTCTTCAAGTGCCACGCGCAGGTGTAAACACTTGTGACGTCATTGGTGACTCTGAATTCACAATAAAGTAACGCATACCTGTTTTTATTTTGTATAATTTTCTGGCGTTGTGTGAACAGACTCAGTAGCATCCAGGCCTCCAATCAAAGTGTAAACAAGCTTTTTTATTTAAATATTGGTTCCTGTACAAACAACAGATGCGACACATCAAATACTTCTGAAAAATACATTAATTACTGTGCAACTTTCACAGTGAACATTGGAGCGAGCTGCTGCTGAATAAAAGAAAAAATGTAACTTTGTGTTGGTTCTTGCGGAGCTGGCAAAAAAAAAATCTGAAGCTGACTTTGACAGCCAGATGAAATGCTACGTGGTGAAAATGATACTGACAAATGCAAATACCATGATATTTTATGAACCAACTGTATATACTGTCTTTCAGAGGGTAAGAATGTCATTTTCTGATTGGTGCATGGAATCGCCTCCATTGTCAGACAACAGTTGCTATTGTCATTTACATATCCCTGACCCCCCCTCCTTAAACCTGCCAGAGATGAGATAAATCAGTGTTCCAGAGGTAAGGGAGCTATTTCCAACAGCAGAAGGTGTGAGTATTGTGCAATGCTGGTGTGAAGTGTTGTGGCGACAGCAGCTCGACATGGCTGACTCTCAGCCCTGGCAGGTCAACAGGTCATGGGCCTTTTTCCGAAGTTTTGACAAAATGTCTTTGACCTCGTCGTCGAGTCCCTCGAGCTTTGTTGACTTCTGAAGGATCTGATCCTGAAGCCCCCTCAGGGAATCTGCCTTACCTGGAGAAGATAAGAGAACAACGAGAGTAACCCAGGGACGTAGTGGAAACACTGCAGGACCAGAGCTCCAACGGATGACACCATGGTCACCTTTCTGTGAGACTGCGGCTTTTAATTATAATTCTTTTAACCATCCTTTAGTTAACCAGGACAGTCCCACGGAGATATAATATCTCTTTTGCCAGGGAGGCCTGGTCAAGATGGGCAGCAGATTAAAGAAAAAAAGTTTCATAAATACAAGAAGGTTCAGATAGCCAATTGGACTAAAACACAGAGTAGACACAGAACACATACAGGAATCAATGGCAGAAAAGTAGTTATTGTGGCTTTCACTCAAAGACATAAGGATTTGTTTGCGGTTTCGCCGTGTTACCTTCCAGAGACTTCATCATGTCTTCGGTGGTGTTGGCCAGAGCGCCGGCATCCTGCTGCAGCTTCGCCAGGCGATCGCCCACCGGCCCCGCCTCCCCCCCAGACCCGCTGGCTGCGGCCTGGTCTTTGAGAAGGTCCAGCTGCTTCTCCAGGGACAACACGTCCTAAACACACATACACACGCACACACACACACACACACACAGCTGTAGTGGTGCAGCGTAATGCATTTATATAAGACTTCATTCTAACTCAAACTGTCCTGATTTGAACAGATTACCATGTCAAGCCATTGACTACGAGACAATTAAAACTCTGTAAACCTGTATTTGCAATCGGTACAGATATTACCTCCCATGATGTTACGCTCTTTGTGATATTTTTTAATAATGACTACGTTTGGATTATTTACTGATGTATTCTTGGGCGCGTGGCTTCACTCGTGGTACCAAAATGCATCCTTTACAACAGCAACTGTACTGTACATAATGAAAAGAACTTCTACTGGCACCTGCCAGGTAATGTCTCAGAACACAAGCTATGTCTGCGACGTTGTCTCAGAGCATAGTGGGAGGCTCCGCCCATCTACCCCGTTCCGTTTACTCAGGTGAACGTAGTTTTATACTTCTCTTGGGCAAAACAAGTAATTACTCAATCAACGGGACGGTGAGAAATAAGTAAAGAACATTACTGTTATGTAAGTAAAGCATAGGTATCACCTTTCACAGTGTACAGCCGGTCTCTTACCTCATTTGCAGCAGCTGCCTCTTTCTCAGCTTTGTCCGCGTTCTCCTGTGCATCCTGGGCCTGCTGGGTTCCGTTCTTCAGACGGGCCTTGAGCTCGTCCAGCTGAGGTTTCATCGGCTTCATCAGCTCGGATACATCGTCCAGATCCTTCTCCGCTGGCGTCAGCTGGTCCTTGGCCTGCGTGAAGAGAGACCCTCCTTTAACTCGGTGACGCTAGGCACAACAGCTTCACTGCACTACAGTATGTGGGGCCAATCCGCGATTCCTACCTTGGTCAGGTCGTTGTTCAGGTTGTCTATGAGTTCCATAGTGTTCTGCAACTTGTCCTCCGCGTCCGAGAGGGAGCCCTCCACCGAGCCCAGGCCCGCCAGCAGCCCGTCCACGTCCGTCTTTACTCCCAGGGCTGTGTCCCTGTAAATGTGCGAAACCAGACGAAACATCTCATCTAACCATCACAACGGAGACCTGACAGAGCGCACACACTCATCTTCACACCTTCAGAAAGAACACAGCATCTAGTCAGCAATGATAAAAACCGAAAGCACAACTCTAAAAAACTCTCATATGAAAGTTTTAGGAACAAGTTGAACAAAGACGGTTCAAGGAGCATTCTTGTCATTCTGGGACTTTGACCGGTTCTTCAGAACCAGGAGCTGAAAAAGGCACCATCCTGATAGGAATATTGTTTTCTGCACATTCATGATGCCAATCTCCCGTTCCACCACCTCCTGAAGGTTCTGGTGGGGAGGTCAATTATCCTGCCGGGAGAAGCCATCGGAGCTCTTGAATGCGACAGTGCGGTGACTACACAGTGTGACGGCCCACCTGGCGTCCTTGGCCTCCTGCAGCAGTTTCCTGGCGGTGTCCAGCTGCGGCTCGGCCTCCTTCAACACAGCCAAGCTGTCTGGCAGATTGGCCGCCAGATTCTTCAGCTCCTCCAGTTTCCTCTTCAGAGAAGCCAGGTTGAGCGGCAGCTTGGCTTTCAGGATCCAGTCGCTCACCTCCTGGATCTGGGTCAGGTTGGAGGACGGGTCTGAATGCACAAAACGGGAAAGGTGAACCTCAACTCTCCTTTCTCGCATCAATGCACTCATCCATCCAAATGCAATCTTTACCTGACAGGAAGTCTTTGAGCTGCTTTACAACGTCACGTGTGTCCTTTAAGTCGTCTTCTAGCTCGTCTCTGGTGTTCTTCAGATTATTGGACAGCTTCTCTGCGGACTCTCTCACCTGATTGGTCGAGTCCTGTGTTTCCTGGAGCTGCACGGAAGATGAAGTTCGACAATGCTTCTGATTCTATATAACTGTATAATAATCTTTCATAAGATTTTAGGAATAACAAGAAAAATCTCCAGCGTGGGAGATATGCCTGTGAAGCTAACAGGGGTGAAATGTGCACCTTCTCTGCAGCCTCTGTGACCTTCGCAGACAGCTTGTCCAGTCTGTCCTTCACGTCCTTAGAATCAGCCTTCGCCCTCTTGCTCAGCGGCAGGGCGCCCACGCACTTCTTTCCCTTTTCACATGTCGGGGTTCCCTCGGGCGGACACAGCGCTCCACCGTCACACCGAAGAGGGGTGCAGGGCTCCGTGCGAACACTACCGCATACCTGAAAGACACAGGAACAGGACCAAAGTCAGGGACACACATTTCTTCACTGCAGTTAGAATAGCTCAACAACTGCAGGCCAGATTGCCTCAAAATGTGGATCATAAATAATCCTCGGAGAATAATCCCAAATCCCACTGTCTGGCCAAATTTTCCACACCAGAAGTAAAAAAAAGATCATATTCCTGCTCCCAAGATGATGAACCATTTCCCTTCAGAACAGTTTATAATTATCTGAATTTGAATAATCTCCTCTCTTGCCACCTCTACGAGATAAACTGGCACTTTACCTACTTAAATATCCTAAAGAGAAGGAAAACTACAGGTGGTGCAGAAACACAGATGTAAGACAGACAAAGTGAGCACCGGCAGTCACCTCTTTGGCGACGGGAGTGAGGTCAGGTCGGGAAGCCATGTTCTCGTTCAGTTTGTTCAGATTGTTGGTGTTGGCCGGCTGCACGCGGTCCCGAAGATCCATGGTCTCTTCTCTAACGTCGGCCGACTCCTTCACCGTGTCCCCACTGGCATCGACTTTGTCGGCCGCATCCTCTGACTTGTCGTAGGCATTCTTGATGGCAGAAAATGCTCCTGAGGTGGACAGAAAAACTCAACATGGGTCTATTTTTCGTACAACAGCAGAGTCTCTGTCGGAGAAATAACGTGATAGAAATGTTGACGTTCACAGATATGTTGGGTTTGTTTGTGTGTCTTTGTTTCTCACCTGTATTGTTGGGACTGATGGAGTTCTCCATGGCACCTTTCTTGGCTTTGTACAACACAGTGAGGCCGTCCAGCAGAGCCTTCAGCTTGTCCAGCTCTGAGTCAAGACCAGGAGTTCTCTCCAGGGGTGGGAGGCCATCGTTGACCTTGTCCACCTGCTCCCTGTGAGACAACAATAAGAGTTGTTCAATTCCACATCAGTGAGAAAACCATCTAACAATTGTTAATCCATTTGTCCTTCCCCAGCAGACCCTCACCCCAGCGTGTCCAGTCGGGACAGAGCGTCGTCGATCTGTTTGACAATGGGTGGTGGAAGGACGATGGAGTCCTGGATCAGTTTCAGGCTGGCCTCCAGGGCCCGGATGCGAGGGCCGAACTTTCCGATATCAGTGTCACCTCCCGGACGGGAAGGGAGTACGGGGGAGAGTCTCTCCAGAGCCACGCTGAGGTTCCGCCTCTGCGCGTCCAGCGTGAAGAAGCAGGAGGGACACGTCTCGCAGGCCGGGAAGGAGTCGCAGTGTCCACGACCGCAGGAGTCACAGCGGCTCCCGATGACGCCCGGTCGACACAGACAGGCTCCGGTCTGCTCGTCACAAACCTCTGGGAGGGTTCCATCGAAATCGCACCTGCACGCTGTGGACATGACAAGATATATAACGGTTGTTTCACTGCTGCACCTCGGTGTCACAGTCAATCACAGTCAGAAAACAGGTATTCACTTATTCTTAAATATAAAAAAAAATGTTGTCAAATTTTTTTATTATTATCTGTGAACAAACATAAGAGTGAATGGTGAAAGGTGCAAAGGCGGTAATCCAACATGGGTTTTCATCTGCCAATGAGCCACAAGTCTAATGTTACTCTTGTTGTCCGTCCCATGAGTCACGTTTAAAATGCTCTTGAAATTCCACCCGGCACACAAAACTGTACCAAACTTTTACAAATTTAATTTCATAACAGTAAGACAGCTGGCAGTATGAAGAGGCTTGATGTTGAGTTTGTGCGAGAGCCCAGCGTCATCCTAAATAAGCCTAACACACAAAAAATGATATAGTGATATCTTTTTTGGCCCAAGTGAGGCAGCAAACAAAACGAGAAGTAGAGCAGAGAAGAGAAGAGCGATCGAAGATGGCTGACTCACGCTGGCAGCCGACGAGAGGGTCTCCGTATGAGTTCTCTGGGCAGCTTGTACATGTTCGCCCTCCGAAACCTGGTCTGCACTGACACTGACCTGTCACCTGGGGAGACGGACACAGAACTGATTTTAGTTTCATTACTTGTAAAGGCAAATACAAAAAAAATAAAAAAAACCTCTAGATACAGTTCATGAATGTTAATAGACCTATTCTGGGTTTGATTTGCCGCCCACAGGATGTTATAAATTCTAGGTGGTACCTGGTCACAGGTGTCACCGTGCGACCTGGTGGAGTCACAGCCGCAGGGCTTGCAGTGTTCCGACAGGAACGGTTTCCAGTAGCCTTTTGAGCACACGTCACAGGTCTGTCCGTGGAAGTGGGGACGACAGGGACACTGGCCCGTCAGTGGGTCGCAGACATCGGACTCGGACCCGTCTGGAGAACAGGAACACTCTGGACAGCGGGCGGGGCACAAGTCAGACAAAAGCACAGGAAACCATTTTGATTTTGAAATTCTGTTTTTAAAAGTATCATTTGACGCATCATCAAAAACATACTGGTCAATTCTAATATGAACGTCTATTCACATACACATCGACGGAAGCTGTCAGGATCAATGATTTCCTCGGGGATAAGGTTAACTCATGTATTTTAATATTTAGCAGCGTGCAGTGATACAATCCCTGAGCAAGGAAGCTGGAACGGTCGGGTTATAACTGAGGAAAGGCAGAGGAAGAGTGAGGTGTGGGATGACTCACTGGTGCAGCCCAGAGGGTTGGAGCCACTCAGGCTGTAGTAGCCTCTCTTGCAGTGGTCACAGCGGGGACCCTCCACGTACGCTTTGCACCGACACAAGCCTGTGCTGTCGTCACACCGGCCCCCATTCACTGTCCCCTCGGCGCTGCAGATGCATCCTGACAGCAAACGCAACAAGCACACACATCGTCAATCCCGTCTTTCTGAAGATGTTTGGTTTGAAGTTTGATTCTATGACACAAACTTAATAACTGTGTGTCACAGTGGGTTTGGGCCACTCACGTATGCAGGCATCGGGACGGTCCATTCGGCTGCGGGGGTTGGGTTGGTAGCCCGGGGCACACTGGTCGCACCGTGGCCCTGCGGTGTGGTGCATGCAGCCCTCACACACACCGCCGCTCCTCCGCCCACTGGCCTCATATACCGCTTGGTCAAAATGGCAGTGCTGAGCATGGTTGTTGCACTCACAGCCTGAGGAGAGGACAAAGGGGTTAGTATAGAGTATATATGTATATATATATATATATATATATATATATATATATATATATATACATCAGCTACACCCGCTTATCCTGGTGAAGGGGCTTGAGCCTATCTCGACCAGTCACCAGCATGAGAACAGGTAGCCTACAGTAAATAATGACACTCCGCAGAGCGCATACTTTTATATCCAAGCAGCATCACTGCTGCACACACTCATAGATATAAGTCCCCCAAACATGCAAGATGTTTTTCATCCAGATCCATGCATTATTCCGTGGGGAACTGGCGAAAATGTCCAAAAATGTCTTGCATGGACATGGACAAAGCTACATTTTATTTATTTACTTTATGTTTTATTTAGTGATACAATTGATTTGACAATTGATTTCATTGATCAATTTAAAATGACTTTTATGCCAAAATTGTGGAGCAGAGGGGCATTTCTTTTAGAAGACATTCAGGTCTCAACAGTTTTCCCACTTTTTGCAATATGGGTCTTGGAGATTCAGGAGCTGTTATTGCGTTAATGACATATGTTGGCACACACACGTTTTATTCTGGTGCTGCATGTTGACTGACACATGCGCGTGACAGACGTGAGCGATAACTTACGTTTGCAGGTATGCGTGTCGGCCTCCTCGGCCCGTCTCCAGGGCAGGTCGTTGTAGAGGTCAGCGCAGCGCTCACAGTTCACGCCCGCTGTGTTGTGCTGGCAGTCGCACTGAGGATTCACCTGCAAAGAGGCACAGGATGAAGGTCGACGACGAGGTGACACATCACACGCTCACATGAATTCACCCAGTTGTCCCACTGGACATTCTCAAGTGAACATTAGATGTAGTCCGCACCAAAATAATGAAAAGCATCATGTAAGTGTTCACAAAACTGGAAGTTTTGATGGAATTTCTTGCAGATCTCAGCTCAAAACAGTTCTAAAATATGTTGAAACCGATGATGCTTTTCAGACAATTTACTGCTTTTATTTTCTTTCACATTGATTTAAATACTGTCATGTTTGACTGCAGATAGATACTACTTTTTTTTGGTTTCTGGGAACGGTTGCCACGTCATCGTCCTCAGACTCACAGACAAAGTGGATACATTAGGGCAGAAAACCATAACCAGCTTAACAACCAGCTGCTTAACAAGTAGCTTGACAAAGAGACACTACTTGTTAAATGATATGATAAGGGTTTTTAAAATGTATCGTCACTCTCATGTCACCCTGGCGAAGGCTTCCTTTACTTTATGGGGATCAGCGTCAAGTGTGGGCAAAACGTTGTTGGTGGAAAATGGCCTCCAAGGCCCTTGGACCTGTATCAACTGCTTATTTCATTTGTATTCTTTTTGTGCCACCATTATAGCAACTGGAGTACAAAGTGTACTGGCCAAGTCCTCTTGCTCGCCATCCTACTGGGAGTTCAGCAGTAAGAGCAATACCAGTCTCTGACAGCATGAGCATCCAGTCCAAAGACAGATCCAGGAAGGTGAGACGCCCAGATTAAAACCCAGCCTGCTCCACGCCTGTCTTTTCCCCTCAAAACATCCAAACCTCAAAATCACCGGCATACGTACTTGTATGGTGTTGAACAGTGGGTTGTTGTAAGCCTCTGGAAGGCATCGGTTGGCGTGTCCGTGGCACATGCAGCTGCCCATCACCCTCATCTCCTTCAGGCCAAAAAAGCGACTGAGAGCTCTGCCCGGGAGACGTGGCACCTCGCCCAGCTCGGTCAGCCTCACCCTCAGCCCCGTCAGCCCGGACACGTCTGTCAATGAGACCAGGATAGGGAGTTAGAGGACCAGGTAAACTCTCCATCTCATCCAGAAAAAGGATGAATTAAGAAGGCGTAAAACAGTTACCTTCAATTTTTTGGCTCTTGGTAGCTGGGACATAAGCGTACTGACGCAGAGGACTGAACTCGATCTGGAGAAGAGAAATGTACACGTGTTAACACTGTATGTTCCCTGTTTTCTTTTGCTGTTTTTATGCATTCCCACTCAGACGGATTGGACGAGATCAAACTGTGTGTGTGTGTCCTTCTGTGTTTGGTCTGCGTTTTCTGATTATTAATGAATTCAAAAATTTCCTCTATATAAAATGATGGAGCTAATCTGCACACAATATTGTCTTACTTACAAAAACTGCAACTTTATATTTCCAGTAACATCAATCTATTGATTAACTGCTGATGAAGTATTTTCAAGCACAAGTGATACTATGGATTTGCAGTTGAAATGAAGACAGTGATGCATGATGTCCAATTTAGTGGACAGATGGTTAATCATAATTTCCTCCCAACATAAAATCAATATTTGGAAATTTAAACAGGTGCATTACTCCTCTGATGTTACTTGGTGTTACCAGATTTGTCATTTTATAGGAGGATTAGCAAGATTCCCCTGAACTGCTTCGCATTTCTGGTCACCTGTTGGCCATCTTGGTTTTGACGCTTTTCTGTTGCACTTGCAGTGGCTGGCCAGTGGGTGGCAGTGTATGGGAGGACACACTGGAGTCCACTGTGGGGCCTGATGTGCACTCACACCATCAACACCCATGCATATAGAAGAAACCCCGCTTTTGAATATCTGTCTACTGTACTGACCACTATATGCGTGAAAGGGATATTTAGCCCCAACTTTAAGACAGATACATGAAATCAGCAGTTTCAGAGCCCGTCGTTTGTCCTTACTGTGTGGTCTTGGTATGGGTTTGCCTCGGTGGGGGGCAGTGTGTAGCAGTATGTGTCCTCCAGGGTGCGAGGCGTTGTTGTGGGGATGCCGGGGAAAGTTCTTTGACAATCCGTGGCCAGGTAGAGGGCGGGCGTCCACGTCCTGCCGCCATCCAGCGTCCTCTCGATCACCAGGGCACTGGGACGAGGGCCCTGCACACACACAAGCACGAATAAAGGAGAGGTTTAAAATGTAGAGGAATAAAAAATACAAATACAGTGAGATGTAGTGGAATGTGTTTCATAAAATATTAAATAATGGGGAACCATTTTTTTCACTAGGTGCACATTATTATTCAAGGTTTTGCAGAATCTATCAAACTTTATGTAGAAACGATATTTTCAAATTAAACAACATATTTTCCCACACAGTTAAACATTGTAAGGTGTCAAACTTACTATGTAAAGTGCTATAAAGTGCTATATGTTGTGATTTGATGCTATGCAAATCAAATTGAATAGTGTGATTGTTGTGTGTGACTGTATCATACCTTGAAGCTGAGGACGAGGTTGTCAAGCTGGAACAAGTTGTCAAGGTCCAACTGGAGAGTGACCGGACTCACGTCTGTGAGACAAACAAGCAGAACAGCATTTCAATCTATATGTGTGAGTTGTTTTGTGTTTTATGGATGTTCACAGAAAATACTTTGATTTTTTTAAAAATTGATCGTCAAGGATTGTCATGGAAACCCAAGCGCAGTTTACAGGCGGAAGGTCTCTACTGACACGCAGTGTAGGAAATAACAAAATAATTATTTTATAAGGTATACCTTGAAATATACCATTTCACCCCTACCAATGGAAAATGTACGTTCTTATTTTCTTTCTTATTTTCTTTCTTTCTTTCTCTCTCCCACCTTTTCTGGACTGCCACCATCTATCTGGTCCAGAGGTGGGCAGGACCTCCTGGATAGTGTGGGCCAGAGGACCATTCGGGTTCCTGGAGTCACATGGACAACACTTCATCCTCCTCTAAGAAACAAAAAAACACACACAAACAGATGAGTAAAACTTGTCTTTCCTTCACAGTTGCATTGTGATATTTGCCGCAAGTGTCACCGGGAGTGTTTGGTGTTTGTTCCTGGACTGACCCATGACCTGCAGATAAGCCGTGTGCACTGAGAAGGTCACACGGTGGCCAGAGAAACAGAAAAATCATTAACCCTCAGATGGAATGTCTGGTGACTGGCAGTCCTGGCTTTGTTTAGCGCTAAAACTCTGTTTGGATTGAATTGGTCGATGAAGTGGCACAAACTTTGCCCCAGTGAAAGACGTGGAAGGTGCATCCGACCACATTCGAACGGAGGTGATCGGATTTGCGGCCACAGTCGCAAGTTTTGCGACAGTTTTTTTTTTATCAGTTACCAGAACCATAGTCAAATTAAAGACTTGTTTATGTAAAAAAAAAGGCCTAGAAACTGTAATCCATGCTTTCGCTAACTCTCGGCTAGACTGCTGCAACTCTCTGTACGTGGGAATATCAAACTCCCGATTACAATTGGCCCCCAAATGCAGACCAACACCTTTCAAAATATTACTATTTGTTTGAAAAGCTCTTAGTGGTCTTGCCCCTCATTCTATCTCTGATTACCTGATTTCATATTCTGCCCCCATGTCACTTAGGTCATCCTCTCAACAACTCCTTTCAGTTCCCCTCTCCCGTCTAAAAGCTGAAGGAGTCCAGGTTTTCTCTGGAACAGTCTACCGTTCCACATGAGTTCCTGTCCCGCTATCAACATTTTTAAAGGTGACACATTATGCTCATATTCAGGTTCATACTTTTAATTTGCATGACCACTTAAAAAATGTTTACATGCTCTAATGTTCAGTAAAGCCATCAGTTGTGTATGTTCTCATACTGCCCATTCCTGCAGCTCCTCTTTTCACCCTCTGTCTAAAACGCCTGGATTTATTTAGCTCCGCCTCCCGATAAACCCCAGTCTGCTCTGATTGGCCAGCTGGCCCAGTCTGTTGTGATTAGTCAACTTTTTACAAAACATGTAGGAAATGTCACGCTCCTTCACCAGAGAAGCGGAGATTCTCAGATTGCAGGCGGGGTTACCCCCAAAAGAGTCCAGCTGTGACATCCGAGTGGAAGTCAAATCTGAACTAGTTGTTCAGAGCCAGGCTGTAGGGTTTAGACAGCTCACAAAAAAACCACAGGGTGGTTCTTTTTTCACAGTTTGTGTCACAGATACACACATCTATGTGCACACGCACTGAAAAAGTGATTTTTTACAAAATATGTCATCTTTAAATCTAAAATTCGACCCTTTTATTTTTGCACTTAATTCCGCTGGATTAGGATATTATTATTTTAAAATTCATCATAATCTTATTGTATTTATGTCTTATTTTTTTTTGAATTATCTTCTTCTTGGGTTTCTTTCCTTTGCCTCAACTGCTGTTGTTTTGAATGTGCTATATATAAACAAGTTTGACCTCACTTGACTAGACTTTGTACATGTGGGTTAAACGTGATTCAGTGTGGAGGCTTTTTTCCCAACATCTGGATATTGGCACTGTGGTGTGTGCGATTGGTCACTGCCAGTAGTCTGCATCGCATGCATGTGCAATTTTGATCCTCAGTCAGAGTGTAAAGTCCAGAGATGTTGGCTACAGTCCAGCCTCTGCGTTGGCACCGAGGAGGCTCAGGTTACATTTTAACTCATGTGAACTACACACCAGGGACAAAACCACTGATACAGACGCATGGTCAAATAATCAGTATCTGACAATAATAGCATAATATATATATATATATATATAGGATTGGTATCAACAGCCTGGATATCAGTTATATTACACATAATATAGACAAAACTTGTGTGGTATATCTAAAAATCCAAATCATCAATTAATACTTAATAGTTAATACAAATTCATTCACTTCTAGAAGGCGTCAGTCTACGAAGGTCGTTAATTCTCCCAATTGTGACCTATGACCACTCAACATCCTTGGGACATTTATGCATATGTACCGGGCATTACTATCCCGAACCTGCAGTTTCACTGTTTACATACTACATGGAATCTAACAATCCAACAAATTTTTCTCTCTGTCAAAATCTGTAATGTGTGTTTTTACAGGACACGCCACAGCTGATATAGCAATCCTAGTGAAAATGACTGAATAGAATTGCAAATAAATGCATGAATACAAATCGGATTGAGCAGCTTTAAAGGTCGTGTGGTTAAATGGGAGGATCTCCAGGATACGTGGGAACTCCTTCACAACTTTATTGCTTTATTACTATGAAAATATTCAGGGAATATTGCTACATACCAGTCAAACAATGGAAAGCTGCCATGAGGCAGTATTTCTGATAGAGAGGCTTCAATGTTAATTCAGTCATTTCATTATTAAACTGAATCACTGCCGTGTCATACCCATTAAGTTTGGGTTTTTTTTGATAGTCATGCATACGTGTTTATGTCTACTGTATGTGTCAGATCTGGGATACAGCTGAGTGTTCCTGCCCCTCCCCGTCTGGACAGGGTGCGGCTCAGGTTAAAGAAAAAAAAAAAGAGTCCACACCTAGCGCAAGTATCCATTCCCTCAGGCGAGTGTCAACACTGCGCTCATACGCTGTATCATCAACACAAACGCGATCTCCTCTGTCCCTTCGCCGCTGCTCTGTCTGTTTGTTTTTTTTAGGTGTACATCAGAATAATCAAAATCTCCTAACTACGCCTAAATTTTGGCAAAGTACTGTACTTTTAGGTCACTTTAAAAAAGTTTTGTCTGAGGGAATTCTGACAGCACCGAGGACAAATTGTCAACTCTAATCAAATTAGTTGCTTCTAAACTAGGCCACATGCAAGTTCACTTATTGCAGGGATTTAATAAAAACAAAATTGATTGTAATTTGTGATGAAAGGCAAAAGTTGATAACCCTAACCCCTTTTTTTTGAGCAACGATAACCTCTGCTCTGGACAATTCAAGTCCTGTTTCAAAATCAACACTGCAACGGTTTGTGCTGAGGCGGCACACGGGCCGGTTTGGTGGTAGTTTCAGACATCGGTCAAAGAGTACAGTTGCAACATGACGCTCTGGCTCTGAATTCAGACAGTTTCACAAAGGGACAGGAGGCAGCGCTGGCCAAAAAGCCCAGCGACAGCCCTCTGTCCTGCACGTCTGTCTGTTCGACCATGACCTCTGTGGCACTCGCCTCCCGGCCGGGCCAGGCCTCCACGCAGGGACCCAGACGTGGCCTGGGTGAACACAGCTGGCAGAGGGGGGGGATGGATTTTTTTAACGGGGTCAATATCAATATTTCACAACTGAAGCTGGGATTCGCTGATGGCTGTCTCCCTTGCTTCGTCTCAGTCTCTGACTCCACAAACTGGAGCTCGAACTGAGGAATGATTTATCGTCTGAGGGGAAGTCTCCCTCGATCAAAACCATTCAAATGACGCAAATGTAAAACAAACGTGAGACAGAAAGTCGCGTCTGAGATGAAATGTTCTGCTCTTACCAGCTGGTACGGGGTGCAGTAGACCTCGGAGCCGGTGAGGCCGCAGGTGGAGGAGGCACGGAGCTGGTCAGCCCTGCCCAGCAGGAGGTTGTTGCTGGGTGGGTAGCAAGCCCCCCGAGAGCAGTCGGTCTGGGCCTGCGACGCTGCCGCCAAGGCTGTAAAGGGGGGGAGAAATGTAAGATTACAATGCGATTTAACCACAGTACAAGACCAATATCAGTAGTTAATAACACTGATATCTCATTCATCAACACATACAGGCAGAGCCCAGATCCTACGGAAGGAGGAACAGATCCTTTTACGAAAGGTGGACCGATTTATGTTTGGGCAGCGGTGGCCCAGGGGTTAGAGAGGGTCATCCACGAACCAGGAGGATCGATGGTTTGATCCCCTTGCTCCTCCAGTCTGTGCGCCGACGTGTCCTCGGGCAGGACACTTAACCCTGAATGGCTGCAGACGGCTCTGCGCTCGCAGTGGGATTGACGTGCGAAAGGGCAAATATGATTTGTACACGAATAGGAAAGCGCTATGTGAGTACAGTTCTTTTATCATTCGGTAATGTAGACAGCAAACACATAATAGCAAATACATTTGAAGTCTAATGTGACCGTACATAAAGAGTTGCTTTTCTGCTTGATTAAAGTTAGTTAGCACCCAGACATTAGGTGTTCATGGTCCTATGAGACCAGTGAGCAAACAGGGCTGTTGGTCACTGTACTGGCCACTGTCCCATTCATCTCTGGTCATTTCTCATTACTCTAATAATGTGAATATGGTGTTATGATGAAACGTATGCCAACATGAATGTCTCTGTCCACCAATGGGGGACTTTTTCATAAGCTCATACTGTGACAGTATACTGAAACCATATAGTACATATCATGTGACCAAGCTTTACTCAAAACCTCAACTTCAGCTCGGAATTAGCGGACCCAACAAACGTTGTCGTAAGATGAACCAGGCCTCAAAGATGACACGCTTCATCTTTCAGATTCTGTCCACCCTAATATAGTCAGAAGCTCTTTGGTAGGATTCATAATCCAAATCCATGATTTCGCTGAACTTCTATCGGTCATTCTTTTAGCCCAACGTAGCCTAAAGTCCTGCCTCAGATAATGCCGCAAAGTGTTGTAGCATATACATTTCCACCCAAAGACTTATTGTATCAAAGGAAGCCAAACAAAGACAACGCCTAAAAATTTGTAGCATGGGATACGAGGTATGTGCAGTACTAGAACTGTGCAATTCTTTAGCCGATATGTGGATTTGTCCTACATCGTCACAGCTGTCAACAAATATTTACTTACGGTTACATTTGAACAGATTTTGTGCAAGTATTAATGGACTATGTTAAATATTTTCCTGTATATGAGGAATGTCCTTGAGCTTCTGAAACAGATCCTTAGACGTGTGCCATCATGACCCGAGTATGCAAGTTCTCATTCCAGCCAATCACAGCGGCAGCTCGTAGTGGTCGGTGTGTCTCCGCCGCCGCTGCAGGATGGAAAACATCCAATTCTGTCTGCTCCAGATGAAAGTCTGATTTATGGACGTGGACAGTTCGGGCTCTTCAGAAAGGCTGCTGGACGCACTTTGTGAAACAGAGAAATTCTGTGTCCTACGATGGAATTTTAAAGGGAAAAAAAAAGAGAAAAGTGAAATCTTACCAGCTAAAAGTAAAAGTATTCTCATGTCGTGTTCCTCCTGCGTGAGAGTCTGGAGCAGCGAAGATCAGCGAACAGGAACCAGAGCCGGCGGATCGAGTGTCTGAAAGTGAGACTCCCCTTGAATGTGCTCTGTATTGAAAGTGAGTGTTGCTGCCTGACGGCTGCTTTATGAACAGCGTCTCACCTGGACGCTGTGATAAAGTGTGTGTCAGAGTCACACCCTTCGCCACCGCACCCTTGGCTCTATGAATCAACACACACACACACACGCGCGCGCGCGCAGGCGGTCGAGACACACAGTCAACACAAGGACAACTCCAAAGGTGAACAAAACGGAAAAAAAATAAGGATCAAATAAAAAGATTCATCTCAAATTGTAGCTCAGATTTGGTTTCATGACCAAACATCTGCAGGGCACTTCAACCAGCACTTTGTGTTCAGTGTAAATGTACCAATGTCAGCAACACGGCGAACATCATACCCACCGACTTCTTAACATCCATATTGGATATGGATATTTAGCATGCTCAGCTCGACGCACGTCTCTCATACTCTAGATCAATCTCATTTCCAAAACAAATCAAAACAACTATTTCTGTGAATAAATGATAATAAAATAGCGCCTCTGTGCTTGTTTATGCCTTTAAAAAGAACGTAATCCTAGTGGTGTCGGCTAAAAGTGACTTTTCTGCCGCGTGACTTGCATGGCCAAACGAGTCGCATGCATTAGCCTTCAAAGATTTCCACAGGTCTCCATCTATAGTGATCTCATCATCACGCAGCGAACTGCGTAACAACCCTGTGGACGTCTCCGTTTACGATAAGAACACAGGAAACACCGTTGCTCACCCCCCCCCCCCCCCCAGACACAATACATGCCCCACGGGCAGCGTTCAGGCCTCGCCCGGCCCTGTGTGTGTGTGTGTGTGTGTGTGTGTGTGTGTGTGTGCGTCCTCCTGCCGATCACCTGTGTGTACAGACATCGTAACCCCGGGGCCGACTGAACCCACATGTTTGTCTCCACTCTCCGCAGGGTGTGTGCTCTGACTCAACCGACACGCACACTGTGCCAATGCGACAAGTACCGTCATGTCTCCGCCGGCTCTGGATTGAAGCAGTGGCTGTGAGCTATTTCTTGGAAGAAAAAAAAAGTCTCCTGTCCTTTCAACACCGACCTTAGGGCCGATAGAAGTGAACTATTGAGCCTGAACACTGTGCCTGTACACACCTCTAAATGTTTCTGCATCGAAGACGAGACCAAAAAATAGAAAGAGATGTACGCCCAAAAAACACTGCCGTTAAAAATCAATAATAACATCAGATATCAATAATGACCTTTGACAGAGACTAAGGTGATCACCACACTTTAATTAATCAATACTTTATTCATTCATATACTTAAACTCACAGTTTAGAATCAACTGACAAGTCTGTGTGTGTGTGTGTGTGTGTGTGTGTACTTTTACTTTATGCTTTTGACCATGACCTGAAGCTGACTGTGGGATCACTGTACCTTAAGTATTCATTTTGTTTTTTATCTATACAGTCTGTGTGTGTGTGTGTGTGTGTGTGTGTGAGTGAGAGAGAGAGAGAACTAGAGTTGAATATCAGATAATGACATAAAGCTCAAGAAGCTTTAGAAAGTGACTGTTAACTGAGACAAACGGTAACAATTTATTTCACAAGACTTGCAGGAATGCCCCGTCATAACTCACCCGGTTACACCGACTCACTGACTTGATGGTGACGCGGGGATAAGTAAATGTACACGTAGACCCGGGTGATGAACCGGTGTTCGGGTTACAGATGAAAACAGTGTTGCTAACGAGGCTGTCCTCAAGTTCCTCCGATAATTGATGGTGATTTTTTGCGGCTGATGAGACCAAACAAACATCCAAGTGAGTCAGAACGCGCACAACGAGAGAGCCCAGACATCCGGCAGACTGGCGTCCATCTTGGATCCTATGTGAAACGAACAGAAGCCACTGGACTGAAGTTAGGACGAGACTAAAGGGTCAATCTGGCTTTTAATTGAATCGTACCCCTTTTATGTCCTTTTATTTATATTTCAAACTTTTTACAGACTTTGTGTATTTTATTTATATATTTTTATAGCCTTCTTACTTTAATTTAATTTTTTTTTAAATTTTAATTCTTTATTTATTCCCCTTTTAATAATATATTGTATTAACCCTAAATTTTTCTGTGGGAATTCTATTGTTTTATCCTCTAGCATATGTGCATGTATATATATGTTTACTGAGTTTTAATATTCTCCTAATTGCAAATAAGCGAGACAGTGTTTGCCTGGGATTCATTGTTCATGTTTTTTACTTAGTGCTTTATTTAGAATTTCTTTTAAATTTTTTATTGATATTTTTAGCCCTTGCATTGTATGTTCGATCGTGAGTAAATGTCAATGTGTGTGTTTGTGTGTGTCTGTGTGTGTGTGTTGCATTTCAGTGGTTGTGTAGCACTTTGTGTTGCATTTTATTAGTATGAAAAGTGCTATATGAATAAAGACTGAGTGATTGATTGATTGATTGATAGATACAAAGTCAAATATTGCGATTCACTTACAATTTCAGACCAGAACAGACAAGTCTTTTTTCCCCCTCATTGTTTTTTTAAAACTACAATCTAATAACATCTACTTGATATATATATATATATATATATATATATATATATATATATATATATATATATATTTATATATATATATGTATTTTTAAAGGAAAACCAAAGACAGATGATGACATCACATAATGTCTGGGGTTCGTGTTACTTTGGCAGCACACGCTGTGATTCAGAACAAAAATCCCCGGACGCTTCCTGCGCTGCTCCACGTTAATCACCACTGTGAGTGTGTGTGTGTGTGTGTGTGTGTGTGTGTGTGTGTGGTACGTGTGTGTGTACGAGGTTGTACACTCTGACCATTGTCCGCAGCAGCATTATCAGTGGTGCAGCAGCAGTGCGCAACCTTTCCCCCCCATCCTGGTGGCAGTCACAGAAGGACCCCTGGTCACCTGGATGGAGTTTAGCCGACCAACTCCCAGACTGCACCAAAACCACTGCAAACAAATATAATCTTGATCTTGCATATATATATATATATTTTTTTTATCCCCTTCCCATACCACCACATGTCGAAACATATTCAGTATATTTTGTATGAATAGATGCCATAGAGTGAGTTCTTGCCATACTCAAATAATGTCACTGCTTGAACTACCGGTGGATAAAACACTATCAGCAACGTCAAGTATCACATGAGCTATTGTCATTTATTCTGGTCTCAACATCCTGCATGTCATATTGAACGTACACCTCGCAGCATCACTCTGACACGGGACAAGGGTTTCGTCAGACTGACTTTTTTCATCTGTGAGAGTCTTCATGCATCTGGGTCAAAGTGTGCGGCTCTCCGCGCTCGCTCCACACCTCGTGAATATTCAGCAGCCGTGACAGTGGAGGGGGGTGGAGAGACCGGTGCTATAAATGGTTTCACGGTTTCCAATAAAGATATTGTTCCTGCAGCAAACTGGAGACTGGAGTCGGGTTTGACCAGGGATTAGAACAACCCACAGACTGCATCACGGTAAGGGATCATTTGTCTTGTTTTGCTGCATGTCAAGCAAAGTGAATGGTTACTACACTGCGGTTACTTTACTGTCATTTTTATGTATTCATAGCATGTTAAAATTCAATATACTGTATTGTCACATGTATTTCGTACCTTTCATATGTCTTGAATTGGTTTTCAAATGACCAGTCTTATCTGATCATTTGGTAATCATTCCTTCTGGATTCTTTTTTTATAGATCATTTTCTTGTGTCAATTGTCAACACAGGTAACTTCTCACCCGGCCGCGTGTCTCAGCCGAAGCAGAGTCCAGCGGAAAATGGAGAGCATGCAGGAGCTGATCCCCTTCGCCAGAGAGATGCTGAGTCAGAGGCCCGGACGGGCTCTGCTGAAGGTCTACCTGCTGGGCTCCGTGTTCGCGGTGCTGGGGACGATCATCGGGCTGGCGGAGACCGTGTGCCGCCCCTTGTCCTCTGGTCAGCCGATGGACGCCGAGGATGTCCTCATGTTGGCCCGGGAGGAGCGGAGAAACATCTGGAGCCAGGAGGAGGAGGAGGAGGAGGAGGAGGAGGAGGAGCTGACTCCTAAAAATGGGGCCACGACCCAGGGCGAGACCCTCACCAAGACCCATACACTCGGCCATCGAAGCACGGCCAACCGGCTGCATGCTTCATAAGGTCAAAGGGGTCGACCCTTTGTGACTCGAGACATTTACGAGGGAACCTCTCCTGCCACACCAACGCGTTGTGCAACACGCACACATGCTAAAGCTTTGCACACGAGCAGTGTCTGAACTGTCCTGACATTCTGTGACACTACAGAGACAGGAGCTAAAACCAAGTGTGTCGGACAGAGGCTGAGAAGAGGAGCTGCAGGAATGGACAGCGTGAGGAAAAAATAACATTCATTACAATGATGAACCTGAATATGAGCATGGGACGTCTTCTTTAGAGGGAAAAAAAAGGGACCGGCTGATTTCTTACTAAAACATCGATGAATTGTGCTCCATAAAACCCATTTCTGAATCTGCTGCTCGCCAGATTTGGATTCTGAGATACAGAAGAACTGACACACACAAAACAGCAAACTACTTTATAGTTTGTCTGTTTTGCTGTTATCTTCTGATTTAAGAAAAGAGGTGTCTGAAGGTCAAAGTGAGGAGTTGATGAGAAGTACCTGAAGGCAGCGCGGCGATGGGTCTGCCCGGCTACATGAGCTGCTGTGTAGCGCCACCTGCTGTCTGGTGGATGTGTCCGAGCCGCAGCTACACCCTCACACAGTGTACAGTATGTCCAAAGAGAGGAAGTGTTGTGGCTTTGATGCTTATGTAACATTATATTACACTGTAAATGTACAATATTTTTTTATACCAATAAAGTCCATTTTATTTATCTAACCTGGTTTGACTCAACGCTCACTGTACATGTTGAATAAATATCACTCTGGTGTCATTTTGTTGGTGGGGTGAGATATAGTTTCTATCTATATCTACCTATATCTATCTATCTACCTATATCTTTCTTTCTGTCAATCTACCTACCTCCATTTATCGGAAAACAGAATTTTACAGTGTTATCAAAAAGGATATCTCATTGACTTAAGCATTCAGCCCCGTTGTTATGACACTTGAAATGAATTTCTCCGGATCAGATAATAGATGTTTGAACACTTGACTGGAGTCCAGTCTGGGGAAGAACAAACAAGACTCCTTCCAGATTCCGGGACATCCAAAGTGAACAAAGTGGAGGGAAGACCACGGTGACGGAGGAACCCAGAACCAGCGATGCTCACTGACTGAGCTCCGGAGGCCCTGTGGGGACACGGGTTCTATCTTACAACAGTCTGATTAAATAATATTTTCCAACAGAGACTAAAATATTAGCCTACACCTGTTTACATTTTGGGGAAATAAAGTCTGCCAAATTAGATATTAGCGTTTCCTATTGGTCTTTTTCAACTCAAAGCTGTGACAGTAGCATACTTTGTTCTGAAACGCACAATAAACGTATAGAATGTTAAAAAGGACGCTTCATTGTTTTACAATACTGAATTGAAGTAAATGTAACGAACAATCCTTTAATGTCGAATTGAAAACAGTCGGGTTCTGCTGGAGAACTGTCGGGTTCTCTGTAGTATTGTACGGTCGTGACCTCACTGTGTAAAGTTCCTTGAGAGAAGTTATGCTGTGATTTGGCTCTATACAATTAAATTGAATTCAAAATTGAAGTTCTCATCAACATCCCCGGTGTTGGTCTTCCTCTCCTTTCTCCTGCTCTCCTCCCCACCTTTCCTTTGTCCTAAGATTCTCTCTATCACTCTTTGTTTGGTTTCTGTAGAAATGCATTCCATTTTTTATCAGTTTTGAAAACAGTGTGTTCGCATTTGAAAGAGGTGTGGTCCGTGAACGCATTCTGTCTGAAAGCAATGGGAAATGATCCTCAGTTGGTCCACAGAGACTCTGTGTCACTGACTGTGTGAAGACTTTTTACAATGTGACAATTGTGCAATTGAAAAAAAACCCTCAATGGGCTACTTGCGCAACCATGTCCTGGTCCTACTCAGTGCTGCACAACCGTTTCCGGTCCGTTTGGCTCAATAAGCTGGTCGGTAACGAAGTGTCTGCACACAGGTCACTTGTGTTCGGGCTGCCTGCAGCTGGTTTACATCCTTGGTGAGTCGGATGTTGTGGCAAAGACCTGCATCAAGAAGCAGCAGTTCAAGCAACTCTAGAAAAAACGGATTGAAAAGAAAACCTCGGGGGGACAGACACAGGCAGACCGGTGAGTCGCGGAACATCCCTCAGAGTTGAACCAACCGCCACATTTACATTTACTCACTGGGAACGACATCCAAAGCTTCAGAGCAGTGGAAGAGCTAAATCTGTCCAATGAGACAACATGTCGGAGATCAGGTAAAGACGTGCACATTCTGAGCTGGTCGGACATGTGAGGGGGACGGAGTAGTTTAGGGAGGAGATGCGCTCCGAGTCTTCAGGAGGTTCCTGAAGACAGAGCTGCCGCACCTGCCGCCAAAGCGTCGATATATCGCAGCCTGAGAGAAATGTTGCAGTCTTCCGGTTTGCACTCACGGCCGTGACCCTGAAGTTTCACAGAAGGAGCGTGAAATGCAGCGCGCTGTCCAAACGCATGTGTCACGGCTGAGTCATCCACACGCCTGGACGAGTCAGATAGCGCAGGGCGACAATGGGGACAATGCAGCCGGACACAAGAACACACAGGCGTGTGTGGGGGGGGGGGGGGGGGGGGGGGGCACACAACATGACCCCGAGTCAACACGGCTCTCTCTGGGCCGAAAAAATCACTCGACGGGTGGCCCCCGCGGAGGCTGACGCAGGGAGCTTGACCTTGGTGTGTGAGAAGCAATCGTGTTTGGAAACAATGTTAAACGTGGTGCTCACTGCACTAAAAGAGACACTGAGCACATTATTGTTCATTCCATCTTTCTCTGGAAGCCTCATGGATTAACTCTGGAAACACATTTAAATTGCATCCCGATCCCTTAAGCCTCGCGACAACGGAAGATCGAGCACCAAGTGGTCGGGTTGAGGGTTGGAATTTAAGGTGAATTTGATCCAACAGCAGGGATTTCTATTTACCGCTGTGCAGCGGTGATACGTTTGACACAGGCCGGTGAAACAAAGTTGAGCAAACAGAGTTGACGTGATTTTAGCTTTGCTTAAAAAGATTTTAAAAATTACGTCAATGCCCCTACAGGAAGGTTGTTCTCTAGCAGTAGGGTACATGGAATATATTCATACAGTCCACACTCACATTCATACGGCGCTGCGGTTTACCGCATTGATACACTGACGTCAGAGGCAATTTAGGGCTTAGTGTCGTGCCCGAGCACATTTCCGACTCCACACCTCCTGAGCCTCTTCGCCCCGAGGCTCAATAGGTCGTTTACAGAGAGTCGAATCCAAGTGGGAAAAAAAAAGGGGTTGGGAAAGATTATTTTTTTCTCCGCCCTTTCATAGAAAAGGGGATTTGACTTGAAAGGTTGCCTGTGGATACGGGAGGCAACACACACAATGTGAAGCCGCGGACCCGGCGCCAAGTCCTCCCCAGTGTCGACCGAGTCAGACGGAGAGCCCCCGGACACCAGCGCCTGATCACATCCTGGTGTGAAGCTCGGCTTCTCGACCACCTCGTGTGGCATTAGGATTAATACAAGGCACCTGGTGTTTAAATATTTCACTGAATGTAACCATTCGTTTGGATCAGTGAAGTGATCGGTGACCAAGCTAATGGAAAATCAACTGTATTTGACACTGTGCATTTCATTTTATCAACCAGCGACAGGACGTATATGGGAAGAATCCATGAGTTCAGAAACAGCAGTAAACTGTGTTTTCCCTTGTGCAGTGTTATATTAAAGCTACAGTGTGTAATATTTACAAGAACTTATTCACAGAAATTGAATATATTGTCCATAACTGTGTGTGGACCCGAGGCGGACCCGACCTGCGTGTGAGTCTCCATGTTTGCTACGTCGTGTTCTGCTGCTTTACCACCAGGTGCCGCCAGAAAATACAAAAATTACACACTGAAGCTTTAAAACTTAACATCATGTACAACATCTTTTAAGGTTAGAAAAGTTTCTTTGTAATCTCCCTAATGACTCAGGGCTAGCCTGGTATAGCCACACTAATACTCAAATGCGTAATTAGTCTGAGACCTTGATTTCCAAGAGGCGTTACCAACGGACGCAGAGGAATCATGTGACGTCGTCATCTCATCAGAAGAGAGCAGAGAGGAGATGACTGTGATGTCTGTGGTGTGGATTCCACAATATCTGTGAACCAGTGCATCTGTGGGAGAAATTCTAAGATATCAGATACTTTGAGTCACATGCTCGTTCATCAGCGGCAGCCATCTTGGTGGTTTACAAAAGTCGCTTCTCTCCGCGTCACGGTATAAACCCCGCCCACTATCAGATAATCGCTTGTGATTGGGCCGGCAAGTTTTTTGCCGGAGGAAATCACTTCCCAAGGGAAGAGATCCAGACCGTGACTCTGGCAGAGCAAAGAAATGAGCTCCCAGAATGCATCTGGGTCCCAGGCTAGTATTATCCTGCAATTAGTAGAAATCTCAAAGTAATCATCATCAAATCGTTGAAAATCTTTAATTAACATTTTTTAGTTTTAAAAAAATGAAATGAACCTGCTTTAAAGCTACATTATATTCGTATCAGGATTGAACGGTGGGGGCTGGCCCCCTATACGCTGATGTCCACCACTGACTCACGGGGTGATGGAGTCACACCACTATTCAGCCGGCTGAGTCAGCGGCAGTTTACAGGCAGTGATGGCCTCAGTTCCTTTTTCAGAAAAGCACCTCGAGACAAATCTAGCGACCGTTTGGACAAACCTCAGCTACTCTCCATATAAAGGAGAGTCACCAGCACGTCCCCACAATCGCGAGGCTCACGTCTGCATTCATCTACTGACAACTCTCTCTCTCTCTGACTCATCATTTTACAGTATTAATAAATACAGGAGAAATCACAGCACAGCTGTCGTCTTTAACGTACTGTGTGTGTGTGTGTGGTGATTTGGCCAGATGTCGTCTTGATGGTCCATGTTTCAGACTCGTTCCACTGTCTGACAACTGGAACAGAAAATAACATGTCAATGGGAACATCTTTATTGTGAATTCAGCCGTATTAAGACACTAACCAAGGAAAAAATGTTTCTTCCAACATCGTGCATTTGCTTGGTCCAGTCTGCACGGGTTGTCAGTCAGGAAGCCCAGGTAGCACATGTGTGGATCTATTATGATGACCAAACTCCAATAAATGAAAGTTAACAACAGGAATAATTAAAGCTTATACAAATCTGATTGATCATCATCATCTGACAGCTCCGAATCTGAATCTCCCTCAGCCATCTGATAAGAATCCTCTCTGCTTCAGTTCTGGCACATGTACATTGAGTACATTACGATGGTCCTGGTGTCCACTAGAATTGACATTCGTAAAAGTGCAATTTTTTCCAAAACCAAAATAATGTAACTGCATTCAGAACTAGATATATGATTCCTAACATGTTAATAAACAAGAACATATATGGTTATTATAGTAAAAAACACATTAGATAAACAATATTTGACTTACATCTCACGCAGTGTTCTCAAAAATGTGTGAACTGCTATGTCATCCATTTTGGATGAAAGGAAAGAGGAAGAGGAAGCATTGTTAATATGAAAATATGGATGAATATTTCTTCAACAATCCTAACTAAAACAACCTAAATCAGCCGCAGACTGTCAAAGTATTTATTCACACGGATGTGTGTATGAAATCGGCCTGGAAACGGTGGGACCCACCGATAAAAAGAATCTGAGGAAATCAGAGAATGTTCATGAAATGTACATTCAGCTTCAAGTCAAGTGTGAGGAGAGCCTTGTTGGCAGGAGCATCCAGCTGGAGAGATGACCTTCTCCATGGAGTGACGCGTATGGACGTATGAGTGTGTGTGTGTGTGTGTGTGTGTGTGTGTGTGTGTGTGATGAGAAATTCACATTGCATTCCCATACAGTCTGAGCAGAAAGAGACGGATCATGAAGTCTGCATGCTTTCCATGTGCCGCAGCCTGGAAACACAAGCCGTACGCCTTACCAAGGACACTAGTCAAAATATGTAAAAACACAGTAGTGCAGGCGGTTACACAACACACGGCAGCGTGAGGAAAGGTCATGGAGCTAGTCCATCTGCAGGATGCCACAAAGAGAGTTTGCCCGGTGAACACAGGTTGCCCCTCACATGAAGCATCAATCTTGGTACGGTGACCACATCTATTTTACTCTGTACTGTACATGAGGTACACATGTGTACTGTCGCTCTGGGCTGTTTGATTCCAGTCAACTTAAATAGACGTAACAGTACTGTGGTCACTGTCAGTGTTTGTATCAACTTAAGTTCCATCGTGGATTTTCCAGTTGGGTGTGGAGGAACCTGAGTGACCTCAACCCAAACGAACATGCAAAAACAAATGCTGATAGCGCAAGATAACGAGTTATCATTTTGTTATAACAAATTATTATCTCGTTAGCTCGTTATCCTGTTAAATATTATAAGTTATAAGAGGAAACAACCTTTTGTTTTCTTATGATAACAAGTTATTATTTCGTTATCATGAGAAAACAAGAGCTTTGTTATTTCGAGATAACGAGATAATAAACTCGTTATAATGAGATAATAACTTGTTATCTCAAGATAAAGGTATTAAAAAGAAATTGCAACCCCTGCCGTTCACGGCTACCGTCCAAATCACTCCAGCAGGGTTTAAAAATCTTTCAGAGAGCCTTCAAAGAAGAGTGGAGGCTGTATCAGCAGATCATATAAGAATTATATTTCCAGCACTCAATACAGTATGTGAGTGTCGTGTATAAAGACCTGATGAGCTTCACTATCTCAAGTTAAAATTAGTTATATTCAATTCAACATGTCTCAACTTGGCTCAGGATGGGCTCATCTCATTGTTGGAACTGTTGGGTTTCTATATTATATTACTATGTTACAAATAAAATGAAATTGAACTTTGTCGTTTCGTGAAATAGCAAATTATCATTAATGGTTATCATGTTATCTCAAAGGTGACATTATGCTCATATTCAGGTTCACACTTTTAATTTGTATGACACTTAAAAAAAGGTTTACATGCTCTAATGTTCAGAAAAGGCATCAGTGTTCTCATACTGCCCATTCCTGCAGCTCCTCTTATCACCCTCTGTCTGAAACGCCTGGATTTATTTTAGCTCCGCCTCCCGATAAACCCCAGTCTGCTCTGATCGGCCAGCTGGCCCAGTCTGTTCTGATTGGTCAACCAATTTCAAAATGTGTAGGAAATGACACGCCCCTTCACCAGAGAAGTGGAGATTAATAATAATAATAATGAATCTCAGATTGCAGGCGGGGTTACCCCCAAAAGAGTCCAACTGTGACATCACAGTGGGAGAGAAATCTGAACCAGTCGTTCAGAGCCAGGCTGTAGGGTTTAGACAGCTCACGAACAAACGACCAGCAGGCTCCACAGATACACACATGTATGTGCACAAACACTGAAGAAGTGATTTTTGCATAATATGTCACCTTTAATGTTTCAGTTTCACTCCTCACAAATGTGCCCCCCACTACTAGTGATTCACACTTTCTACAGTTTGAGTCATCTATTTGACCTGAAAATGATTTCTTGTTTGAAGAGTTCCTTTTCTTTGTATGTTTATTTTGTGCACACATGCTCGGAAGTCCACACTTATATACACACACAGTTCATCTCTACAACCTGTTGACCGCTAGATACTGGATGACTTGGTCCGCCGCTGTCCAGATTTCACTTTGGCTTGTACAGTGTGAGGAACAACAGTGGACTGCTGCGAGGAGAATGTCTCCAGGGGAGAACAGCTGCTGTCACCAGGTGGTGACCTTTTAGTTCTGTGGCTGTGTCCTCAACATGTGACCTTTGGTCAAAGCTGTGCACTGGAACTTTAGTGTCACTGTGTGACTACATTGTTACTACATGTACACATTTATACGAAACAAATATATGAGTAAGAACTGTTCATGCTAACTTACCTAACACATGCCACTGACTGTATGTCTCACACTTCACTAGCATTCTCTCTAACAGATGGTGCTTCCACTAAACTATACGAGACAAACTTCAACACAGGTCATGTGAACACAAATTTTCTTTAAAGTCACCCTCCACTCAAAAAAGTGTTTTTCTTCTGTGTCTGTCCTCTAAAATGTCTGACGTTGACTACAGGGACTTGAATCTGGTGTTTTCACATTCCTCTCCTGGAGGAGGAGATTTCTGTCACTTCTCTGCACTTTGAAATTCAAACCAATCCTGTTCAAGCTAGATTTGGTACGTCACAAATACAGAAAAAACAATCGCTTTTCGAATCGAATATGGAAATGTGAGGCAAAGAAACCGGAAACTTCCACGAGAGGACGACAGGTGTGTCAGCAGACAGTAAGCGTTAGCATTAGCAGTTAGCAGCCACAAGAGGACAGCAGCTGTGTTAGCAGACAGTTAGCGTTAGCAGTTAGCATCCACGAGAGGATGGCAGGTGTGTCAGCAGACAGTTAGCTTTAGCATTAGCAACTCGCGAAAGTTTGATGGCTGAATCTCGCCGATGTCGTCTCTAGCCATCTTGTTGCGCACATTCTTCCACCGGTCAACCTAGCAGCGAGCAGCTGTGGGGGGCGGGGCCTGTGTTGTTTGCATATCATGAATATTGATAGTCTCAGAATTCCTCAATGAGGGACAGAGAGTGGATGGTTTCCAGCCCCATTTCAGAGGATTTAAAAAAATTTGGGGGGGTAAACAATTTTATACAAAATAGACGATTATTTTTGTATTCTTTAAAACGTGACTGGAGATGGTCTTTAAATGATTCCCTTAATCCTTTCCTGTCGGATACATTCATCAATCATACAATCCATAGTCACACTGTACCCTGCTCTACCTTCCTTTAACAACGGAAACACAAGTCTCATCACCTGCGTCGTCACATTGAAAGCACACAAGCCACAGGACAACCAATTCCCTTGAGCTCTGCTCCTTCCAGCGTGGTGCACCGGACCACGTTGGTTCGGCACTTAAAAAGGATTCACGGTCATGTGAAACTGCCTCGTGCGGCAGCTGTTCATGTTCACCACTGACCAAAGCTCAGCGTCACTGTATCCACGTCTTTTGTATCAGTTCCACGGCCTCCTCCGCTCTAAACAGCCGCCATGTTGACGTTCTCATCGGCACCGTTGTCGGTGGCTGCCGTGCCCGTCGGGATGCCGTTCGCGGGTGTGTGCGGCGTGACTTTCGCCAGCCGGTGCTCCTTGCTGTGGATGCAGCTGCGGGTACACAGCTGGCAGGAGGCGCAGGCCGAGTTGCAGCAGGGTAGGAAGCGACAGATGCTGACGCGCCACAGGAACCAGCCGGGCGACCAGCAGCACCAGCACAGCACCACGCCGCCCGCCACCACAGCCAGGATGATGTAGAGAACCAGCAGAGACGGGGAGGCAGGAGAGTCTGGAGATTAAAGAGGCAGGATGGAATTCTCTTCATTCACATGGCAGCCATATTGAATTACATTATTATACGGTGCCAGACTGGTGCCAGCGGAACCGCCTACAGATCAGTACAGGGACAACCACGGACCTGGTGGTGGATTTCCGTAGGCGCAGACAATTCTGATTATCATTACCATCAAGCCATGTTTGTTGAATGGGGCCTTTTTTGGGGTGATATTGTCTTGACTGACTTGACTTGAGCCAGAGGTTTCTGGAGAGTTAAAGGGGCAGTAAGCGATTCTTAAGCAATACACGTTTTGTAAAAATCTGCACTATTTACTCGTTTGAGTAACTGTTAAATATTGAACTTTAGATTTAAATCCTGAGCAGGAAATGGTGAGATTGGTGCTGAGAGCCACGGACATGGTGCGGGGAAGTCAGGAAGTACTGAGAGATGGACAAAACTATTGTTGGCCATTAATGTGTAGTTAATGACAAAATGAAAAGATAGAATCTCAACAGCCTTATTATTTAATAACATATTGTTACATTTTACAAATTCATTTTACTCTCAAAAGAGTCGTGATGTCACTGGCCTCCGTGACGGATACGGATTATTATCATTCCTGTGTAACTTAAGTGTTGCTGAAATCCCTTCAAACTTGGCACATCTCCAAGTCAAGTGGAGTCAAGTGACCACACGTGATCAGGTCTGTACTTGTACTATGCAATGACCATATCATTTTGTTTTTAGCAATGCACTTCCTGTGCCTGGTCTGGTGGAAAATAAAAAAGGAAGAGGAAATCAAGATATTTGACACACACAGACACACACACACACAGATAAGTAATTTATCTCTGTGGGCGTTTACAAATGTTCTGGCGTCGTGGACAAGGCCAGCAAATGTGAACTGAAAAAAAAATGTATGAATGAGTATATAATTCTGCTTACACAGATGACACCAACTGAGTATGTGGTCCTCAGTGTGGCCCAGGACACAGAACTGTGGCCATATGATGCCCAGACCACCAGCTCTTAGAGCTGTCCAATTGTGCTTGGATGTCCCAAAATGATAACGATAAAAAAGGGGATTTTAGCATCCTTCGTTTCGGTTCCCTCTGTTCCCTGAACTTGCAGAAGTGTCAAGGTGGTTTGTAATTGAACGTGGGGGATCTGCACGTCAAAGTTTTTAAAATCTTGTGCTGAATGTGAGAACACAAATGAACTGTACATTTTATTTGCCTCTGATTGTGGCAGTTTCTTTGAAATTTGGTTTCATTGGATTTTGGACCAACATTCTGCTGCTGCAATGTTAATGTGATCTAGGCGTTAGTGTTGGCACTGGACGTCAGTAATAAAAAGAAGATGAGAATAATGAGATAATGAGAATCCTCCAACAACACTCCTAGATGTTGTCAAGTACAATTACCTTTGCTCTTTTACCCAAAGTAATGAAAAACATTAATTTAATAAATAAAAATCTGAAAGATAAAACGAATGAAACCACTGTGTCAGTCAGTCGGTTCACCCGGGCCGTGGTCCCTCGCTGTGGACAGACCAGCGTGTATTCAAATGCGTATCACTAATAAAAATCTGCCAAGTGCAAATCCCCCCTTCTCCCGCCCTCTGCTGAACAGTCCGAACAGAAGAACGGCTGTTTGCTTCGGCCTGCCAGGTCTTAAAAGTCATCAGAAGCTGATGGGCTGCAGCCCAGGCGGTCTCTGTTTGCACCCCTGGCGCTGGAAGAGAGACAGAATCATCAAAAGGCTGCGCTTTGCTGTGAACATCCATCAACGTACGTCAGCTCTACACCCAGTCATCAAGCTGCTTTGCATCCAAATGAGCATTTGGTTAATCTGCTGACCGACTGACCGACCAACTGCAGGACAACAGCATAGTGCATTAGACAGTGAGTTGCTCTCGCCTAGAGAGGGACGTTTTCCTGCTGGCTGGATGACTCACCTGTTGCTGACTCGTGGCTGGGAGCGTTGTCTGGCATGCCACAGTTCATATGGGGTGGAAGTGGCACCGTGGGTGGGCTCACAAAAGGTGGGGGCGGGGTGGCTATCGCTGGTTGGGGTTCCGGAGGTAGAAGCTGACCTGCTGGTGGAGGACAGAATTGGGTCAGCTATCAGAGGTAAGAGAAATGTCATCTGGACCTACAAAAAGCACCCCCTTTAATTTGTTATGGCGCCTCAGAATCCCAGAATTCTCTCCCGACATTCTACTGAGATTTTGAAACTCAGTTTTAAAGTGTGGGATTTAGCGAGAGCACTGCCAGATCAGGGGTGAAATCAGGGAGTGTGTCACAAGTGATCCCATAACCTACCTTTGCAGCCAGTGGTCAGGTTTTCTTCCAGGTCGCTTCCATCCCCACAGTTGTCGATGCCTTTATCATCACACACCAGGCTGAGAGGGATACACTTCCCATTCCTGCAGGTGAAGTAGGGCTCGCTGCTGCACTCGGACTGGTTGAAACCTGAGGGAAGGAGGATGAGGACAATCAGGGAATCTGTGCAAACGAGGAAGGAGTTCACCTGGGGTGGGCTTGGGTTTTTTGAAAGATAGACAGCAGCAGCACCATGGCATTCAGATGAGATGGGGGGGTCAGGTGGGTTAATATACTTAATCAATCAATCAATCAATCAATCAATCAACATTTATTTATATAGCGCTTCACAGCAACCACAAGGTATGCAAAGTGCAAAGGCACGATCACCCCACTGCTTACACCTCGACCTCGGGACTTCTAGGACGAGATGACCGGAAGACCGAAACGCCCCGTTGTACTTGCGGGGAGTTAAAATATCTGACAGATAAGCTGGGGCCAGAGTCTATGTACTAAACACAGTGAACAGAACAAAAACGTAACAACAACAACAAGCTGGTCAGTTGACACTGAACTGAGCCAACGAGCCTCAACTAATTCACAGAGGTAAGACGTGTACACATCAAAATCACTGAAGATATTCACCAGAATGTCAGTAGCCTACTGGCTCACAAGGCCAACAAACGGGAACAGTCCAGTACATAGACGGCCCCTTCTTACCACTACTTCATTTTAACGTCAATAAATGAACTGCAACCGGAAACAGAGCTGTGAGTGAACGTAGCAATAATATGATTTGTGGCAATTCACCGAAACGTTACTCGTTGGTTTGTGAACTGCCATTTTGAAACCTTGAGTTTCACATTTTGACCAGCCGGATGTTGGGTTGGGGGTGAATCAGAATGAGAGCTCGTCCATTGCACGCCCACCTACACCTGAAACCAGGAACCGATTGGGCGGACCAGCTGTCAATCACGCCGTATCTACGCTACAATGCTTTAGCGTCTATTTTTCTCTAAATAAACCATAATGTACAAAATGAACATCATGCTGTATTGAATAAGACTTGAAACTAGCAATTGAGACCATAAACTCCTCAGGAAAATGTTTACTGACGTTATAAATAAAGTGAGAAGTAGAGCCATCTTCCCATAGACTTCTATAGAAACTGACTTCTTTTGCAACCAAGGAGTCGCCCTCTGCTGGTCATTCCAGAGAAGACGGCCTTCAGGTACTTCCGCAATGGCTTCATTTTCCAGACCTGGTGACTACAGGTGCGGTCGAATCATCAAAATATGCTAAGGAAGTTTTCTAAATCCTCCCGGACGTATTTCTTCGTCAGCCATGATTAGAGCTGTTCTGATTTTTATATACAGTCGATGCTATGAACCCACTAACTCTGGGGTCCTAGTCCTCAGCTGTTACCACCCCCTACTGACACAACAAGGGCATAACATGACACGAGACCAACGATCTGAAAAACAAATCACAGAGGGATGACCTACGTGCTCGGAAACCAGCTCTAGGTGTTGACCTCTGAAGTTAAAATCATATTTTCATCCGTCCCGATCTCGTCCATGTCCTCTCTGGAATCGAGAACTGACGGAGATCGGTTGTAGCGCTGGACAACTTTAATCGCAGCACGGGACTCAAGACTCGGGGCTGCATGAACCAGCTCGAAGGCCATTTATCACTTTACAAAGTTTCTAAAGCATTTCACTTAACACAGTCATCTTAATGTAAATGTTCTAATAGTAATTCTAATAACAGGAAACTGGGAGCGTGTTTTTAGGACAAGAGACTGTGGCTCGTGTCCTTTTCCCAAGGGGACTAAAATCCTGTTCTAACCGTAACCACGTCTGCGTCTTTCTTACCCAGTCGGAAGGAGGTGAAGTCCCCCACAAAGTCCACTCTGGGCTGAGTCCCCCGGGTCACCAGCCTGAGGGTCAGGTAGTTTCCCGTGGACAGCACGGGCCGGGGCAGGCTCTTCCCGCAGAGAGGAGGGCCGAGAGGAGGCGAGCTCCTGTCCCGCCCATCGTAGAACTGAACGTACGAACCAGCATGACATGGGTCACCTGCGCTTTCTCCGGACGTGGGCTCCAGTCGGGGGTTGAGCGCGGCGGGGTCGCGAGGGGACTCGGGGAAGAGGGGGGCCGGGCTCAGAGGGGCCACCCGCAGCAAACTGTAGACCAGGAAGAAGCGGAAGTGGAACTGGACTTTGTCCTTGGGAGAGATGGCCTGCATGGTGAGGTGGCAGTCGGTGCCCATCGTCACAAAGTAGTACTTCTTGGATTCCTGGTGCGAGTTGACGATCATGCCGTCGCCTCGGATCATCTGGCCGCAGAAGTCCACCACGTTCACTGACGGGGAAAAGACACCTGAGACACAACCCTCACACACAAAGTGACACAATGATTCACGTCTAGAATGAGTCTAAATGCAAATGGACGACTGTGTGTGACGAAGAACATGGTATATTACTGATCTCAAAGGAGACGCCGACTTGTCTCTTTTACATATTACTTCTCCCTGTTTCTTATTTTGCGAATCAAAAAGCTGGATTGATAATGAAACTATCTGCAGGTTAGGGTCCCACATTGGGATGAGAGGCAAGAATCAAGACTCTGACTTCCGGATGCACCACGACTGAGCATGTTCACAGGTCCTTCAATGTGTCTTTATAAACCAAACCACTCCCAAAGTGAACTTTAGTAGACTGGTAGATGTACACACACCTAAATCAGCCATGTCACGAGAGAGGCGACAGCTTGAGCGGCAGCTCACCGCTCATCTCCGGTCAGGACCAGGGCGGAGGGGCGGGCACCGGGCAGATCTGGCTCCGGCAGCCCACACCCGGCCGCCCACTGCCCCCTGCCTCTTGGGCCGCAGGCCAAGCAATGAGAAGATTAACGACCAACCCCTCGGAGTTTATTAGCTCCGTCTCCCTGGGAGACAACTAGATCCTCCCGCACCGACCTCCAGGAATGTCCAAAAGCCTGGGAGCCCCTGTTGGTGGGAAGCGGCTCATCGCCTCTCCGCTGCACAAGCAAACACAAAGCCCCAGAGACTTTGTTCAAAACACGGAGGGACCAGGGGGACGCCAAGTCGCCAGTAAACCTTTTTTTTTGTTTTTACGGGCTGAAAATTTGACTCTTTTAAACACTGTGACTGTAAACGGAGTCCATTTCAGAGAGCGAATTCAGAGGGTGAATGAGGGTCAAGGTCCTGAGTGACACACGGCACTGAGAAGTGTCCCTGAGGCGGCATTGTGTGGAGAAGGTCGGTGACCTCGCTCTCCATCCATGTGGTACTCCAACACGCCAGTCACTGATGTGATGGGGCTGCGGCCGGGCCAGGACATTTACAAATGTATCAAATGCAATTCTATATCACAATATTGACACACACAATATATTGTGGCAGATTTCAAAATGTTCATATGGACTCACAGCGAGAAGTACCGCAGTGTGAACTACCGTTAGTACTGAAACTGTACGTGACCAGCACCTTTAAACATTTAAACTCATTTCATGACAAATTTACTGAGATAGTCATGTCGAGAGCTGCGACACTTAATCGATGAATCGATTAGTAATCGACTAGTAAATTAATCGCCAACTATTTTGATAATGGATTAATCGGTTCAAGTTTTGGTTTCAGGTTTTATGAAAAAAAAAGGTCAAAATTCTCTGACTTCAGCTTCTTAAATGTGAATATGTTCTGGATTCTTTGCTCCTCTGTGACGAGAAACTGAACATCTTTGGTGTGTGGACAAAACAAAACAATATTATTATCATCGATTAATCTGTCGATTATCTTCCGGACTAATCGATGAACTGTTACAGGTCTGAAAACATCATCTTGGAGTTTCGGGAAACACGATCAACATTTTTCACCGATTTTATGGACCAAACAAACAATCGATTAAATAATCGACAGATTAATCGATGATGGAAATAATCGTCAGTTGCAGCCCTAGTCATGTTTTACACAAAACGCTCCTCCAGAGCGCGCACACACACACACACACACACAGTCCACACGGTCCCACTCTCACCGGTCTCGACGGCCGAGCAGCGGACGGTGCTGAGGCGGAGCAGGAGCAGCAGCCCGACCAGGCGCCGCCAGCAGCTCTCCATCATCCTGCGCCGGAGGACGCGCTCACAGACGGGACTGCGCGGGCCGCGGGAGCTCACGTGGAACGCATCGCGTCGACGCGCCGGGCGCTCTGCTGTGCGTCATGGACGCGTCTGGTTCGGGGTCTCTGTTCCGGCTGAACTTTCCCCCGCGCGCGCCCCCCTCCCCTCCCCTACGTGGCCTGTCGTCTCCATGACGACGCCCATCCAATCAGCCGCCAGGCCTGCGAGGAGCAGCTCGTGTAAACTTCCACAAGTCACTCACTCGTCCTTGGAGTCAGACTCCACAACCTGTCTGTCAGGAAAACATCGGGCCTCCTCCAACCAGCCCACGTTTACATCTGTGAAAGACTGTAAAGGAATTTAATATGGAGAAGGTCACAAGACTATTTTCTCTCCATCGTTTACTGCCATGATTAAGTGTCTAATCATTATATTGACATCTAATCAGTTCATATTTGGGTCCAGGTGAGCGTCGGTGCCGGATACGAAGACATTCAAAAGTTCAAGGGGTCATTTATTGTCATTAAAGTAAAAAACAGTCAAAGTACACACGATGAGATTCTTTCTTCGGTAAAAAGTAAAAGAATGAAAATATTAAAAGAGGAAGTGCACTCTGCATATCGTGTATGCAAAGTACACGTGGCAAATACATATTTGAAGTACTATGAATAAATAGAAAAACTAGAAGAAGAAAGAAACGCATTGTTAAAATGTTGAAATATTCAGCCAGTGATCTAGAGTTCAGTGTTCCCTCGAGTTTGTCCTGAGATTTTCCAGTTTACTTCATTGGTTCGTGGACTGATGACGTGGATATAGAATAAACCTGACCCGAGTCTTATTTCTGTTTCAAACAAATGTATAGCAGCGTGAAAAACATTCGTCAGATCGACCCGTCGATCACTCCGAGAGAAGAAGAAGGAGCTCACTTCAGATTCCGTGAATTCCAGGCGAAGGGGCAACCATGTTTTGTATCTTAATGAGCTCTACACTGAGGGGCAGTTATTAATGGACACACTGGACAGATGATGGACCCTGAGTTAACCCAACCCTTTCTATTCAGAACACCTCCTGTAAAATGCCGCTATATTCACTCTTTTTAACACTTTCAACCAGATTGAAAGTGATGTGCTGAAGTCGACCACGTCACAACATTCACCAGCATGTGAGGAAAGAGTGCACAGGAAAACGTGACTGACAGTTCTTGAAACTCAGAGACAAAACCTTTGATTTTAGTGATCAAAGGTGAAAGGTCAAGGTTGTGGAGACGTCACATTCTTGTGAATGCGATGTATATATCTCAGAAACACCTTGAGAGAATATTCCATTATTTGGCACAAACATTCGCTTAGACTAAAGCGTGAGCTGATTAGAACGTAGTGGTTGGTCAAAGGTCACCTCACAAAAAAACCAAAATCATAAACCCAGACTAGCAGGAGGCATGCAAGCGTGAAGCCATAATCCTCATTTTGATCTACTGTTTGATGGTCGATTTTTGTGATTTTAGTATTCAGAATCAACAACATTAACTAATCAACATTTTCTATCAACAGTATTTAACATGCGTAATGCTAAAGGTTTCGCTCTTCACAGCGTCTTTCTGGTGCACAATCTACACTACAATCGGACCGACAGCTTTTTCAGCAGCACCAGACTTATGCGGAATATGGTCGTGATTGGAGAATGGAGGCGATGCAGAATTGTCCCTAACAACATTTTGGCCCGATCTCGTCATGAACTGGCCGCGGTGTGAGGAGTCACATGACTCACATCTAAGCACGAGTTGTCAGATTTGTGTTTCGCCTGCAAAATGTCGGTCATTATTAAAGAGTTTAGGACGAAAGACGGGGATTTGGGGGATGCTCGATTTTGACCTGGCAACCCTCCACTTCCTCAAACTGTGCTATGCATTGTTGAGCAGCACTGCCACTGAAATGTCAATGAGTGAAAACGTCTTCACAGACAAGTGATTTATTTTGAAGTATTTTCTTTTCTTTTTTTTAAATCTAGCATGTCAAGTTTATATTATAAATTAAAACAATGTTAAATCTCGTTTTCAAATCAGAGGAAAAATCACGATAGGAGTCCAGTTTCAGAAAAGTTCTATCGGCAAACGCACATCCACATCGAGTGTGTGCGTCGCACGTGCATTTAAATAAGAGAAGAGAGGCAGAACTGAAATCATTTTGTCCATTTGACAGAAAGAATCTCGACCAAAGATAAAACTCAACCTTCGCCCTTGGCTGGGTACGTTCAAGGTCACTATTTGATGACACAGTTGCCTCGACTCCTTATAGTCGACTATCTATTATAGTTATAGATAGTGTGAAGCCATACAGTATACTGTTGATGTTGTGTTCATGGCTTAAAAGAAATCCGTCATCACAGCTTTAAACCCTGAATGAAGTGAAAAATGTTGTATAGAAAAACAGGTTAAAAGAAAGAAGGGCAATAAAGAGTTTTTTGGTTTTGAAAGAGAACCTGTAACCTGGTCTAACTTCTACTCTAAACAGAGGACAGTGGAATCGAAGCATGTGAAACATGACAACAGTCTTGAGGAGAGGCATCTGTATCTTTCAGAGGGACGAGTCACATGAGTCCCCACAGTCAGCCGTGATGTCCAGATATGGCCCCAAATTGAATGTGTTCTTTCTTGGTCTATCCTTCCACCACACTTCATGGAAACCCATCGTTGGAGTTTGTGCGCAACCCTGCCGACACCGGACGGGTTTAACATAACTTAATAGCAATGTAGCTATAAGTAAGATAAATGATAACACTTGCTTCAGCCTCCAAACTGAGGGCTTGACGTAAACATCAGATGGTTACACACCAAGGACTTCTGCTGTTAAACAAACTCTCTCTTACGCGCATATGTTCACAAACTGAAATGCCTTAGAGACACAAAGCTTGAACGTCCTCTGAAAATCTTGCCTTCGCTGACCTCCTGTGGTTGAACATCCACCGGTGCACTGATGTGCAGTTGCACCCCAGGGACCCCGTGACATCACCGTGGGGGCGCGGTCACAGGTGCAGCCGCACACGTCAGCCGCGTGGGCCGCGGCCAGACGTCAAACAGTGTCGGAGCAGACGGGGCGGTGGGCTGCGTTGTGACACGTGACAGCTTTGTTAGTAGAGTCGGTTTAGCAGTTCAGCAAAGTTGCTCACCAAAGTTGGAGGGTTTTCAGCATTTTTTTTAATCTGAGAAAAGGTCAGTGAAACAAAGAAAATCAAAAGTAAATAACATTTAAATCAGTTCAAAGCAAACGTGCGTCAAAGGGATATTTACAACATGGCATCCGATTATATGATTAGTGGCAGTATTACACAAGAGGTAGAGCACGTGTACATCATCACTCCTTCATGACTCACGATCTCCGAAACCAACAGGTTGTGGCCTGCAGACAAGACACTGAACTGGTTGTTGTGGGATATGTTGCTGGGGGGGCGGGACGTTAACAGAAAGTAAAAGTAATAATGAGCAGCGTGTTTTTATTCGTCAGTGCTGATGTGGATCTGTTGTAACTGACAGAAGCAGGCAGCTGCTCAAGAGAAAGGGGAGGGGCCACTTCAAAATTCACTATATTTGACATTATCTTTTTCTCAATTCAGGTCATCAGATACATGTACCGTCGGAACATTTAGATAAAATGTCGTAAACACCAAAATATTTTTTTCCTGTTATGCCCATAAAAATATTCATCTTCAAAAACAAATAAATCTTACTTTAAATAAAGTCTCGTTTACCAGTATCTATTGTTCCATCGAGGGATCTGAATTGTTTTACCCCCCCAGTCCAGTATATGTCACCACATGTTAGCGTTGCTTAATTAAAGGCCTATTTAAAATTTTCTTTTGAGGTTTATCTGCAAAAACAAACATCAGTCAAAAAGTAAAAACTGTATGCCACAGCAAACAATGTTAGAAAATTGTAAGTAGCAAAACCCCGTTGTACATCAATATCAAACAACAGAGAAATGGATAGAATGATGCGACTCAGTTTGAGGTGGTTTGGTTAGAAACACATACTGCTGAGCGAGTCGCTGACATCATCACACAGACCATTTGTAATGCGAGCGGATATCGATGCATCATCTCAATAAGGAGACTGTGACTGAGACTAATGCTAATTACTAAACTATCAATATAATCATGTGATCAAAAAGGACTCAATTCAAATTGTGCCAATAATAAAACAATCTAAATCCAGTTTTCCAGACCACGACAGGAGGTTGATGGGTCCCGTGTGAACACGAGGGGGCAGTGCAACGTGCCTTTGCTGTGTCTTCACAGCAGCACAAGTGTTTGACTGGAAGCCAGTCCAGAGGTCAAAAGGCCAAAAAAAAGGCCACCGTGCCCTGAAGGCACATATTGATACAGTGAGTGTGTACAGTGACCTTCATGTCTGTACATGAGCCACGTTCACCGCAGATTCCAGCATTTCCGGCTCCCATCAGTACGTCAGACGTTGTTGAACACACACTTTCGTTTCACTGAAACAGAAGACGTTTAATCATATGGCTGCTCTAGTGTTTGAATCGGAGCTAGAAATACGAGAACGTGTCTGCGCCTGCGTCAACTCCAGTCAAGAGAAAACTCCACAGTCACTGGAAACCAGAACAGGAACTAATGTCTCGTGTTATTCATGTGGTTGCTCAAGCCAATAGGGAGCTAGCTTACACCGCTACCGCCGGCTCCTCGCTTCGACGCCGTTAGCCGACTGGCTACAGAGGTAGTTAGCATGAGCAGCCTTGTGAAACCAGGAGGAGGAAGTGTTACTGATACTGGGTGTGTCGCTCATTTACGGCAGCAAACTTCTGCGGGTTGATTCGCCGTTCACTTTGATTTCGTCAACGCCCTGGCAACAAGGAGCTAAGTTACAACGCCGTGCCAGTTGAAGAGAATTCAGGGGTACATGAGGCGGGGACTTGACGCGCTGATGATTCACATTGACATGTCCCAGTGTTATGGGGGGGGGGGGAAATCCTGTGTGAACTGATGAAACTAAGGCTAAATTGGTTAGGAAGCACCAACGAAATGACCCTCCATCAGTGAAGTGCTGTGGAGGGAGCATCAGGATGTGGACAGCCGATTATTGAGTTCATCCGTGTATCGTACCGGATAACGCCCGGCCGTCTGTCCACCAGCTGCAGACCAGCAGGAGCCGGTGATGCAGCAAATGGAAAGTACGACAGAATAACCGAGGAAACTACACCTGCCTTTTTCGGGGGATAATATCTTCATGGTCGAATGCACTTATTGCGAGTCGCTTTGGACAAAAGCGTCTGCTGAATGAACGTGATGTGATGTTTCCGAGCGCGGCTCTGGTCCACGGCTACGGGAGCTCTGGTTCCAGGTTCGACCACTTCATTTTTTCTACCAACACAGTGGATGTTTAATGGGTGATGAAGATCAGTTACATTTTAAGAGCAAGTATTCTATTTGTCAGAGGCTGGATCCCATCTGTGACCCTGCTCACCGAATTATATATGTTATTAATAATGTGGAAACCCAAACTAAATGGCAGCTGGAGCAATAAACTGTTCTTCTGATAAATAAGAGTTGACACTAACAATTAATTAAATATTATATATCAATCACTGTAATGTAAAATGATGTGATGACGCACTATTTACAATAATCAGTAACACTGGTACAATTCATATCTTCTCATAGTAAAATTTTGTCTAAAATGCTCTTTCAACTCTAATAGAAATGTAATGGAAGCTTGGAATATTTGGATGTTTAGGTCATTTTAGGCCTGAAAAAGAAGCTCGGAAAAAATATCTTTAGAGGCAAACTCCCTAATATTGTTGTAATGTTCAGTAGCAACTACAAATTCAGGAGAGTGATCTTGAAATCAAAGTATGAGAACGCATCATGTCTGACCCTGAGCTTCAGTTCTGATCGTGGTCGTGCCAGGGCAGAGGAGAGGAGGGGGAGGGGCCGGAGGGTGGTGGTCTATAAGAAAAAGCTTTTCCCTCCCCTTCAACACGTTGAGTTTATTCTCAGAAGGATGTCTTCATTCCAGTGAGCCCTGTGGAAAGCAGGAATATTCTGTTCATGGTCTGGGGGGGGGGGCTGTTGGGGGGACCGTGGTTGATCTAATGAATCCCGTTGATGATATGATTGTGCAGCAGCTCCCTCTTGTGGTTGTGCAGGGCGGGCTCCAGGTCCTCGTCGCGCAGCCGGGCGTTCTTCCGGATCTCCTCCAGAGTGTAGTCCTTCACCAGGCTGCCGTTCTCAAAAACAGTTACCAGCATGTCCTGGAGGAACACAGAGACACCATCAGCTACAGGAGGAGGAGGAGGTGTTAGTTGTATGATGTGACCAGTGGCTGTCACGACCTCTGCTGCTTTGGATTTCTTCCTCTGACACGCTACAATAACAGCTTTGGAAAAACCATTAAACTCACGATATGGTAGAATAATAACGAAGAGAAATTTTGAGTAAGGGGAGAGGGGGCAGAAGCTCAAGATGGGGTACCTGCTAGTCAGATGATTTAGTCAGACTTTTTGGGTAGGGGAAATCACTGTGACTGGAATACCACAAAGCCTTGGCTTGGTTTTACAAAGTACTACAAAGGAAATTGTATCAAAATTAAAAGATAATGAGGTGATAACATGTCTAATAAATAAAAAGATTATTTGAACATTGGCCCAACTAACTCTAAAATACAGCCCATCTTAGTTACCAACAGCAGAACAGCGCCAAAGGATCTGACGTTGCCTGTTTGCATTCATTTTCCATTTACGCCCTCTTGTGGCAGCAGACGGTTATTGTCTCTGGATGATTTTGATCGACTACAGAAAAGGGTGATTGTCAAGCGGCCTCTTCTTATACTGTTATGAGATCAGGTATCTTGTGTGCATCATCATAATCAACGCCTGCGCAGTGTGGAAACTGTACTCCTTCCTCCAACGGTACAAGTGTTTTTTCCCATTCACACACATTCATACAACGCTGCTGTTTACTGCGCTTTTCTGTCACATTCATACACATTCATACAATGCCGGAAGAGCCGGCCTTCGGGTAAGTGGACGACCAACTGTACCTCCTGAGCCACAGCTGCCCATCAGTTGTGAGAGACAGAAAAATGAAAATAGAAAGTGCTGGGACTAACCTCCTCAGGCTTCCCTGCTCCTCTCTCTATCGTCTCCAATAAGCCATCAGAGTTCCTCCTCAGTGATAACCGACCCCTCTTGGAGCCCTTGGACGGGTCGGTCACCGGCTGCTTGTATACGTCCATCTGGGGGAGACACAAAGCCAGTGTCAGGAGTCAGGACAACTAATGGAAATCATACTGAAATCTCCAACAAGTCTGTAAAGTGCACATTTATCCAGATGATGACCACTGCTATTCAAGATACTGTGCGCGCGTGTGTGTGTGTGTGCGTGCGTGTCTCATCCGCCCCCTTTGATCCAAGAGGCTTCTTCCATTCTAACTAAGTTTGTACATATTCTGGACAGGGAAGACAGATGGTTTGATAGAGCAGTAAAAGAAGCCATCTATGTTAAAATAGAGAAACCCTCTCTCAACAGGGGAGGAGGCCTGAGAACCCATCTTTCTAGCCGGTGTAGCTGAGTGGCTACACCGGCTAGCCACTCAGCTACACTTCGGTACAGAAGGTTGGGGTTCGATTCCAGGTTATCCCAGTGTGGGCCCTCAGACCCTTAATGCTACGTGCCTCAATGACTGGAAGTTGCTATGGAAACAAGCGTCAGCAAAAATGAATATAATGTAATCTTTTAAAAACAACTTCACCTCTTGTGACTAACGGCTCCAACTTGCCTCGTTATAACAGTTTCACCGACAGTCGTTCAAACAGTCTGGAGCATCAACAAACACTGGCCACATCCCACAGAGCTTAAATACCTGGGCTTCACCACAACTCATGCCGAGGTCACACTAGACGCTCGCTGACCAGTTCTGGAGCTCACTGTCAAAACCAAAAATCGGAGTGAAATCTGCATCGAGTCAGGGCTCACAGATCGGCACTCGGACTCTATGTGCGAACTACCAACAATGCGATCAAAGCGACCCGACTCCTGCAGTGTGAGCTGTGATGTGACTGGCAGTGAGCGCATCGACTACTGCGTCAATGTCGTCGACGCACTACAGCCAATGACACACGGGCTGACGCGCAGCATCCATTTTTATGGGAGGGGCACAACAATATAATTTCTATCAGAATACAAACAATTCCTGTTTGGCTCGTGTATCGTGTCATTGCCTGTTTCACTTCTCACGTGTGTTTTCGTGACAAAACGCACTTTGGAGACCAGAGACACTCGTTGAGGATTCCTCCTGGTGAAGGATGTGTGTGTGAACCCACCGCCGCGACGAGTCACATAGAGTGAACTGCACGACGACTGAAATCCTGTGATTACAAGAGAGCACGTTGTGTAGTACGAACGGTACAGAGATCGCGTACAGTACAGTGTTTCCAACATATTAGTTAGAACTGAAGAAGCCCCTTGGATGAAGGTGAAACGTCTTGAAGAAACTACAACCACGTCCAGTCGCTCCTGATCAAACATCCTTGTGGATACCTCCAAAGTAACATTCCCACCATATTTGGTGAGAATATTTTTTATAAAGACACACACATGCAATGTTGGCACAGGATAATTGAATGTAAAAAATAGGTGTTGGCGGTCTGGCAACAATAATCATCATCTTTTGGGATAGAATCCCGATCCACGATCTGGATAGAATCCCGATCCACGATCTATCAGGATTTGTAAAACAAACAAGTGAGCGTCTTGTGATAAAAAGTATCAAATTTATATTAAAAAATAACAGATCCAGTCTTTGACTTGGACCAGCAAAAGTAGAGTGTACTTTCACTAAATGTTTCGACAGATCGCTCGTGTTACCAACTTTACTTGCAAAACAATTGTTATACTTGTGGCAACGAGTGTCGTCTCCATCAATTTTGGTGAAGTACAACCAGACTTTCGACCGGTTCACTCTCTGAGCAATCACCATACTGTTACAGGACAGGCTCTGACCCAGACTCACAGATCTCTCCTCAGGATTGGGAATAGCGAAGATTCATCATAGACGAATGCATTAATATCTTCAATACCGGTAGAAGCACCGATAACGTCGGAGCTAGGGCTGGGTGATATGGCTGAAACCGCTATCACGATATAAGTGTTTCATATCGGTCGATATCGATAATTATTGATTATTTTAAAACAAATACGAGCCAATGAGGTGGCGCAACCATACGTGATACTGTTACATGATTGGCTATAAGGCGTGTCACTCCATACTTTGCTAGGTACCAGAGGACGAGTGCTGGCGTACCTAGCGGCCGGCGTAGCTAGACTCTTTGCTCCGGTGTCTTCCAACGAGGAAAAAAAAATTATCGAAACGTTCTATCGAACGCATTTTCTATTGATATTGATTACGTGTCTATCGCGATACATATCGTTATCGTTTTATCGCCCAGCCCTAGTTGGAGCTTAATGATACTATGGTCTTTTCATAATTTAGCCCCGGGGCCCGTTTAATACTGGGTTTCGCTACCCTAGAAACATAAAAAGCTACATATAACCCACAATGCAACGCTTTGTAAAGTACTGTATTGACGCAGGCACTCTCTCCATTGAAAAAATGAATATCTCTTGGTTGTAATGAATGCACACAGTCCAGACAGAGCCAAAGCCTTCCACGTACCCCCTTGCCATTTGTCTCCACGTAGCTGCACTTGAAGGCGCAGTTGAGTGTATCTCTGTTGAGTTTCTGAAGCAGAGCGCTGCCACATCCAAAGAAGACGTTCTCAGCACTCCAGCCCTCATCACTCAGCTTCTGAAGAATCTTCAGAAAACACGGGGAAACAATCAGACACACTCGCTTCCAAATGAGTGGTTTAGATGAACTGGATGCATCTGATTTTTAACAAGCTTTTGTGTCTCCGTCATGTCTACTGTAAAATATACAGCCCAATCTCATGTACGAAAATGTGAGTAAGACAAAGCAATGTATGAAGAATAGTTAAGATAAAACTCGTACGATCAAACGGTTTCTTACCTCGTCCGCTGAGCTGAGGTCGATGCCATCCCCCTGAATGATCCGCAGGTAAGAAGGCAGCACCTTGTATCCATGAGCGTTAACAGAACAACCAAAACACTCTTCTAAGATCTTGATGACCTAGAAAGCAAATAGGTATTAGCTGCATATGTTAACCTGGTACAACTTCAAATGTCTTATCCATCTCATAAGACAAAACTCAGAACCAATGTTTTGAGGCTTTCTCCACCTATTAGTCATGTATGATATGATGTATCATCTCATTCAACACGTAATCAAATCAATAAAACAGCTGAGACAAAGCTTTATCCATAACCATTTGACTGACATTTGTTTCTGTCATCATCTGCCACCAACAAAAAGTTTGGGTTAGGTTGAGTCAGGAAGCCTACCCTGTGAAGTTTACCTGTCAACACTGTGTGAATCTTTAAGGCCAGAGAAACATGTGGAAGGTATTTTCTTCCTCATTAATATAATTAAATGTGTATTGTAATTATTAATTATTAATAACTATATAAATGATAACTGACTGTACTGTCTTCATTTTGTGTGGCAGAAACAAGGCGAAAAAATCCTCATAGATGATGTGATATGATACTGGAAAAAGATTGTCTTGATATAATCACATTTTATTTGACATATTTTGGTTCATCTATGTTAAAAAAAAAATGTTTTCAAACTTTCCTTCATGAGGGACAATTATATTTTCAATCTACATGAACACTGTATGGATGGCAATGTTCAAATTCTCCTCAACAATTGTGACCCAAATTCCAAGTGAACACAATTATAATTCCATCTGTCAACATTCATGCCACACAACGGGCGGCTGTGTCTCAGGGTAGTAGAGCGGGTCATCGGCCGGTCCACATGGAGATGTGTCCTTGGGTGAGACACTTTACCCTTAAATTGCCTGCCGCGGCTGTATGAATGATGTGACGTGACAGTGTATAGAAGTGCTGTAATAATATTTGTGAATGGATGAATCTGACTTGCACTGTAAAGAGCTTTGGGTGGTTCGATAACAGACCAAAAAAACTAAATAAATACAGTCCGTTTACAACTCGCAGCTGAGAACATATTTATAATTTTTTAAAATGTGTTTTGTTCGCCCGTCACCGACTAATCCAAAGCTGTTCTTTACCTCAATAAGAGTCTCTGCGGGATCTCCTGAGTCTGGTCGGATGACCAGACAAGAGTCGTGGCTCCGCTCCATCACGCGCTCCTTCAGCTTGTCTCCCCAGATGTGTTTACAGGCGTTAAAGATGTCGTAGCTGTCGCTGACCACCGAGACTGGTCCAGAGGAGAACTGGTCCAGGACTCTCTCAAACGCCTCGTTCTCCCTGTTCCTCCCCCAGGAGATGATGGTGCTGGACGACAGGAATAAAGCAATCAACATGTCAGGGTCCAGTTAAAATGGTCAAAATGTGTTTCAACATTATTGGGCAGGTACGTTCAGGAAAGCCCAAAACACAGTCGAGGTGAACGTGCAGATGTGAGTCAAGTTAAGAGAAAATGACAGGTTCTGAAATTACCCTCTCACTTTTTATGTATGAACGGATTTTCACAAAACCCGGTGGCGGACAGAACACAAGCCAAGAAAGATCACAGTACGTTTCGGCGCTGATCCGGACTAGTAGATTGCAAGATTGTCACATTTTCGCAGATTTTCAGGGAATAATGCATGGAAATTAATCAGGAATACAGTGCTTCCCCTCGGATGGAGCTGTAGCAGCAGAGGTGAAGTGCGATTGATCGGCGCCGATTGGCTTATGTTGCCGTGATGGGTGCTCTGCCGGATTTCTTTACCAACACCGGTAAATGAACCATTTAACTGACCAAACATGAGTTGACTTTCATTTTGAAGGAACGTAAGCGCATCAGTCACGGTCAGTGAGTCACATTACCGGTGCTGCTAAGGTGTTAAAGAAATCATTCATTTGTCTATGATGAATCATAGAGAGAGAGAGAGAGAGACAGAGGAGAGAGAGAGAGAGAGAGAGAGAGAGTTGTTACTTTTTTCCTTTGACAGGCTTTATGTCAGTCCCATTAATCAACACACAACATCAAGTACTTTCCATACATTTTTTTTCAAAAAACAGTCCTGTTCAGTGTTCAACAATTTACTGAGTACAGTGCTAGAAACAAAACATTTGTCTATTCCATTTTATTGTCATTTGGTTTAATTTTTTCTGCTAATAATGAAACAAGAAGTGATAAAAGTACTGTAAAAGTACCGGATCGATAAGTGTACCAGCTCACAATCCCGCCGCTCGTGTTACCGACTTTACTCACAAAACATTTGTTTCACTTGTGGCAACGAGCGTTGTCTCCATTCATTTTTTTTTCCCAACTACAACGAGAAGTTAACTCTCTGCCACCGTCACACGGAGCAGGCGAGTGTCTCTGTCTGTGCTGCCTATTTGTCGGTCTGTGAGAGCTGGCCACGCCCCCTGCACAACGCAGGCTCAGACACACACTCAGGATTGGGAATAGTGAAGATTCATCATGGACGAATGAATGAATATTCATATATTCAATTCTGTTAGCAGTACCGATAACGTTGGAGCTTATCGATACTACGGTCTTTCATAATTTAGCCAGACAGAGAGACAGAGGGTATAAAGTATGTGTGGATGTGTTCTACCTGTGCTCTGCTGCTGGGATGGAGAAGCCGGCCATCGGGCAGCTGTAGTACCTCTGAGCCATCAGCAGCCCGGCCACCGTGTCTGTGCTGCAGAAATTCACCAGGTGAGCTGCTCCGCCTAATGCTGCAGACTGGAGAGAACGGTTGGGCGTTATCAATCACAGCAGGTCTATCAGAAACCAGGCGGTTTAAATAGAATGAACTCGGCAAACCACTAATCTACAGTCTGGTTATCACATCTCAGTTGTTTCTGTGGATTATTGTGTGTTTTTGCAGAGAGCTTCATGCAGGTAGTCACACAGTACAGGTGAGATCTCATCTTAGCCCTGACGTAAGACTTTCATACTATGTATGAGACAAAAAACAATGTCAGGTGGTTGTAAAGGGAAAATAACAATTTACTTAGAGACAGGGCGACTAAACACTAGGAGAATCACAGACTTGATGTGATCACACATGACACAAAAGTAGCTCTTTCATTCTCCTCTCTGCCTTCATTTTGTATTTTCAAAGTGACTGAATTGTTTGGGCTGAGCTGGTGATGGCACATATTCACTTTGAGTCACCTACGCACTAATGATTCAGTTCAGCTTGAGGAATGAGTGTTTAAGATTTAAGACATTTAAGACGGTCCCACTCATCACTGAGTGGGACCAATGACAATTTCAATTTAGAATCTTTGTCTGTTGAAGCACTCTGCTCCGCTGTGTTAACTGAATTTACACACAGCATTGTGTCTGTTATGCAAGTCTTTCCCTCTGACTTTTATTGACTCCTCTCACCTTTGTGCCTGTAATCAGGCACAACAGCATGAGAGATGGATAACAGTTTTTTTAACCTTATCACCAGAATAGTTCCATGCAGTTGGGACACTGGTGGCACGGGTGGTGTCATTCAGCTCCCATGTGATCGTGGGGAGGTCGAGATTTCAGATGTTTTTCTGCACCATTATTCTTAACATTCTGATTAAATTGTGAGTTGTAAGGAACATGATGCGTTCTGTGATAATTTTTCTCTTCCCCAGAGCACCCCGGCAAGTCGCATGAAACCAATTTCACAAATTATAATTTTTTTTTGCTTTGTCCAAGCACCTACTCATGTGCACATAGACTTTGACTTTCAAACACACTCAATAATTTCCATTCTAAAGGAGATCTTATCACGGTCACAATTCCAAATCTAAATTTTTTTATTTTATTTTGAATGGGTTAGGGGTTAGGGCTTACCCTGACCTTAACCTAATATATTATTTTTTTCTTCACAACCATCTGGCGATCCCCAGATATCATGTTGTGAAGTTGAGAATCACTGACACTGGTTAGTTAGAAAGGCGCAATATATAGAAACAAATTGAGAAACCCCACTGGCTTTGCCTCAGTGATGGTTTCCACTAAATAAACACATGGGGCGAGAGTCTTCCTGACCTCCTGGGAGGAAACTCCTCTGTAGCCAAAGTCATGCAGCTTCAGCTCCAGTCCTTCCAGGCTCCCCGAGGTGGCCTTCAGGTGCTTGGCTAGGATCTTCTTAAACTCCCGGGATATGGTGGCGACTGTGATGGGATACCACATCTGCACCAGCATGGTCTACAGCCCGAAAGAGGAAAGGGGTGGATGAGAATAAGAGAGGAAATAAACCACAAGTGTGATAACGAGTGTTCAGTTGGTGAGAAGGAAACGAGTCACGATTACGTTACAATAGTGAGTTACCGGAGACAGGGATTTAATCGAATTATGTGACAGCAAGATACATTTCATGGATGCATGAAAACATCGTAAAAATGAGTAACATAATACAAATATCAATTACTTGAGGTAGTAAAAGGTACAGTGACTTAATCGTACTGCCCCAGTCTGCTCCTGTGGGGGGAGTGTTATTTTGCATTCACACTGGAGGGCGGGCGACGCAAATTGAAATATTTGAACTCCAGCGACATGATGCGTTGAAGCAATAGCCAATGAGCGTTGAGATCCTCCTTTTGTCACTGTCATCAGACGGTCTGTCATTGTATCAGGAATGGACGATCACCAATGTCGCTGTGTTGTGTGCAGCTCAACCGGGTTGATATATGTTATTGTGACTGGGTGAAGAAGGAGAGGGCTCGGCAGGAAGTGATCGAGGAAGTTGGACGCTGGCTAGCTAGTTAGCACAACCACTTTGTGTAGCTTTGCTATCGGCACTCCTGTCTGACTTTTTCCCCTTCAACAGTTCATGTTTACCTGAGTATGTGTGTCTTTGTTCAGATGAGGTTTGTCAGAGAAAATGGAATGAATAGAACGGACAACCACAAATGTTTACTAGAGACTAAACTTCCACTTCTAGTTACATACTGTACCTGCAAATGTCCAAATTGTTCACTTTTAATCCTTGTGTGAAACATCCATTAGCGCTCCCACCTCTGGCAGTGTGTTATTACCTACGTTCCTGCACCATCAATCACTGTCATCCTCAACATGTTTCCCAGGAGTGTCCCCTAGCATTTTAAGGTGTAGAAATACTCAATATGCATATACATTTTGGAGTTTACCTCAATGTAGTTGGTGAGCCAGTAGAAGTTGGGATCAGTGTTTTCCACAGTGAAGAGCACGTTGCCTCTGGGTATAATCCTGCCCTCAGGGACGGCTTTGATCCGGATAGGGAGGCGGCCATCGTGTTTCTGACAAAACAACAAGAACATTTACCTCAAGTTACTCACTGGAGATATGATGGATGCCTCTCTCGCTCTCTCTGTGAATCTGTCTGAACAAACTGAAAATCGCTTTGCTCACCTCAAGGAGTTTCCTCCAGCCTTCTTCATCGAACACATCTTGTTTGAAGTGCATTTGGTAGAAGAGCTTGGCCTCCTGAATCTTCTCCTCTGTGACCACGGGGCCTGTGGAGAAGTTACTTCATCAGTCACATGCAGAAACTACACAGGGACACGTCAACATCCAGGAACCTGACCAGTCTGCACCATGAACAAATGTTGCTTAATCAGAATTTATATATTTTAATCAAAATTTAATAGATTTTATGGCAAACTGAGTTTTGGACTGTGTGGACTGTACAAAGCCATTCTAGATCACATGTTTGAGGTGTGAACAGTATAGTATTGACTGCCTTCAGCAACACGAGAAGGTGATTGATATTTCAATATATTTACTATTGAGTAAGATTTTTTACATTAAATTTGCCATTTTAAAGCTACATGGGATATTTCTCCAGTATGTCCATCATCTTTATATATATATATATATATATATATATATATATATATATATATATATATATATATATATATATATATATATATATATAATCTATGAGTAAGTGCTACAAAAAAAAGCCTTTGTATCATAGACCTTCTGTCACAGATCAGAGGAGAGGAGGTTAGTTTACCTGCGAGGTACTTCTTCAACAGATACTGGAGACCAAAGAACACCACTTCGCTTAACTGGGAACCTTTCTTGCGTCTGCATTCAAAGTAGGAGTAGATGTTGTTGATGTTCGGAGGATACTGTTTGTAATGTGTGATCTGGAAGAAATGGACAGAAGTTTCATTGAGATTTATTAAGTCAGAATGTTGCAATGTAATTCAAACAATCCCCTGCCATATTTGTAATGTTCATTTATCACCTCTTAATCTTTATCACACCACAGATTGTTGGATTGTGAAATAGCATGAAATAAAACCTTAAGTCCACTGATGATAAGCTGTGAAGTGGAGGATTGTCTGCGCAGCATGGTGCTTGCGTGTACAATAAAGCATGTTTTCTGGACCCACGTGGGAGGGAATGATGACAGCTTAAAACACAAGACTCTCTTTATGCTCCTGCTGCACTAATTGAATCACTAACAGCATTCACCAAGCATTCTTCTGTCTTATCCTGCCTCCTGTTCAAGTTCTATTTCCTCCCCCTCCTTAACTACCTTTAGGAGAACAACATCAGAAGCACAGAAGTCACCGGCACTGGTTTTCACTGGAATTCATTTTAATATTAGTCAAGTAAAACATAAGTAGCGAAGCATAGGAAAGTGGTATTTAATTTTAAATACATGATACATTCCTCACCCTCCAGACGTACTGTGTAAATCACAGTATTTTTGAGCATCTGAGGGGTAGTAAGGGTAGGACACCTGTACACAGAAGTATGATCATAGCTGCACAGGCACATAATAAGAATCTACAGTAGTGAAAGCTAAAGTCTGTGTTTTCAGAGCAGGGCTGTTGGCACATACTGGATATACTTGTTAATGACTGGACAAGTTATGCTACGGAGAAGTTTCAGCAGAAATCAAACCCAAAGCCAGAGTCACATGTATCAAGTGAAAACACATGGAGTCACGCAGGGGGCCTCGTAATCAGCATCACCACTGCTAAAAGAATCTAATTATGCCAGAGGGGATAATGATATCAGGACTTGGGGACTGTAGAAAGTAAAAAACACCAAACATTACATGCTCAAACAAGTCAGGAGGACAGAGGAGATGGAGCATCCGAGACGAAAGTGAAACTGCTCTACCTCTTTATTCGCTCTATTGCAGCGGAGGCTGATGGGAACATTAGTAGTTTTGGACAAAGTGAAATTATGTTATGAAATAAGTTATTACCAAATTTAGAACACTTAAAGTGATTTTTGCATAATACGTCACCTTTAAATTAATGTTTCTTGCTAAGGTAACGAACGTCTTTCGATTCAATCATACGCAACATTAACTTTGAAAACTAGTGACTGGGTTTTATGTTGTGGATTTCATTGTTCAACCGGACAGAAGCGGTCGGCCCGTTTGCCAGATACAACACTGTGTGTGTCCTAGAGCAGCGTCTCATTTATGTGACTACTATGTAATCATTCAAGAAGAAAAGATTACATGGGAGGCTGTTTAGAGGGTAATGTTATGCTGCTGGGGCAGGAAAAGTACAAATGATTTCATTTGTAGTACTTTACATGAGTATTTTGTTATTTACTTTCTATAATCGTGTCAAGGGCTGCACTTTAAATCATGGTAACCCCAGAGCACTTTCAGATGAGCTCGTCACAATGTAACAAATCACTCGCATCTATTATGCGATTGTGATGACAGACACATTGGAGGAATCCTTCTGGGCCTTTGCTGCTGCTGCTGCTTCTACTTTATTTTGCGGGGGTCATTGGAGCTAATATAAAGGCCAGTTAGTCATCATCTGGACCTTTGCCATCTGGCTGCAGTGAAAACCTTTTCGGTGACATCTGACATTTAGCTCTCCTGGACTGGGGCGTGTGCCTCACGGTACATGCCAGCACGGCCTGCTCAAGCAGCGCGCTGACTCACCACTGGATTTAGGTTATGAAATGACAGGAAACACTGTAACAAAACAACGCGAGTTTCACTTCAACAAAATTGAAAGCAAAAGCGCCAGTGGAGGGTGGAGCACCGTGACATTCACCACTATGTCATGACGGCGAGCGTGGATGGCAATGCACTGAGGTTACTCAAACCACGACCGGGCCCCTCAGAGCTCGATTCATCAAACTGGAGTCATGGGACTCCTGAAGGGTCTCGCTCTTCAACAATCTGCGGCGAGTCTGGTCAGATCATTCCCCTGAGTTTGACACTTTAAGACTTTAAAGACAGTTTTTCTCATGTCTGCGAAGATTATGATCCATCCATCTCTGGTTTCAATCAGTGTCGCACTCCCACACAACACTGGCACTTTGTTTTCAACTGCACAAGAGGACACATTTTAATACAGCGGGAAGTTTTCCCCATCATTTTATGTTTTATACATTTTAAATGTACAGGTCGAAGTGTGCATTTACAGTTGTGTGACGTGAAAAGGTGTAAACTGCAAATGTGTGTGTGTGTGTGTGTGTGTGCACGTCAGGACCCCTCTGGTCGTAAGTGTTAGAAAGGATGATGTGAGTGTGGGAGCCCCCACTGATGACACACAGATCATTTGACTTTGACAACGGGGTGTGTGTGTGTGTGTGTGTGTGTGTGTGTGTGTGTACTACTATTGGTTTCTGTTAGTTTTGACAGTGAATATGAACGTGGCAGTCCTGACGTGCACGTATTAAAGTTGGCACCAGAAGCTCTTTCATAAATCGAGTCTCTGTGTTTTTGTTTGTTTTTTAAAACTTAAAAGTCACGCGATTATCAAAACTCGAGCGATCTTTCTTTTTGCTGTGATGAAAGTGAAACTCAGAGGGGAAAACAGCCAACATGACCGTGTCATTCCTTCTCAGGTGAGTTTACTCTCAGATCACTACTCCTTCTCACGGCAGGAACGACCCGGCTGACACGAACAACAACAAGGTCGCGCTCACGACTCCCTGCGTGTTGTGCGGGTCGTCAGGCGGAAAGAGCCGAGCCGAGCCGAGCTGTGACGTCGGCTCGGCTCGGCTCTGTGGCGTGCGGCCGGAGATGCCCGCACGGGCTTTGTGGCCGTTTAATGAACGGGCTTCACTTCCACGTACTCGGGGGAGCGCCGGGCGGCGGGACGGGGAAGCGGGGCTCACCTTGTACGAGTCCGTCGCGAGCAAGATATTGAAGTCGTGCGCTGCCATTGTTGACGTCGAGGATGAATGAGCGTGTCGCCTCGGGCTCCGTCCGTCTCCTCGCAGCGACTCAGAGAGCTCGAGCCGGGACTCGGGGCTAACACACACCGGAGCAGCGGCGGCGGGAAGGGAATCCTCCTCCTCCTCCTCCGACGACGACGACGTACGACAACGAACAACCCAGAGACTGCGACGCGGCGGCAGAGCGGTGGCGGAACGAGCCGAGCAGAAACTCATGTAGTAGGTTGAGGGGGGGGGGGGTTGTTGGAAAGGGGCGGGGCTTCAGGGCGCATGGCCACGCGCACGTCCTCCCGCCCCGCCTTTGTGAGCCGAGACGTCATGCTGCGTTCGCGTACATGTGGGACGTTTGGCTTTCGGCGCGCTCCATCCACCGTTGGTCTTTCACATCGTAACTGCGTTTCATGTTGGCTTAGAGGGATAGTTCAGGGATTTTGAAGCGGGGCTGTATGAGTTAGGGGAAATGGAAAATGTTCAAATGTTTTGAATTCAATGTTCAAATGTCCCCTCTGCAACAGTGGGACTGACTTTTACGCTGTTATTTCCATTTCCCCTCCAAACTCATAATGTTAAATGACATCGCTGATCACCATCTCCATAAGGTAACATATGTACTATTCATAAGTAGCTCATTAAAACTCCACGTCAAAATCACTGAACTATCCCTTTAAAAGGATTAAATGTTTGATTTAAAAAAATAGATTGGGGAAATTCGCCAACACCCACCAAGGACATGAAATGGCTGCTCCCAGCCAGGGCCGGACTGGGACAATCATTCCGGGAAATATAGTGCGAAAAATACAGTCCCAGCCGGGCCACTTCTTAAAGTGAGGGCCCTTTTAAAGGGATAGTTCAGTGATTTTGAAGTGGGGTTGTATGAGTTACTTATGCAAAGTAAATATGTCACCTTATGGAGATGGTGATCAGCGATGTCATTTAACGGTGTTTGGAGGAGAAGTGGATGTAGCGTAAGTCTCTGTCCCACTGTTTTTCGCCACATTTTTAAATGCTTACCTACAAAAAAAAACTTTCCTTGTACACTCAAAATCACACAACAGTTTGTGCCCGCCGGCCACTTTTTCGTTCCGCCTGTCTGCACGCTCCTCATCACCCTGTGTGGGGTGGACCTGCAGCGTTGCGTTGACAAGACTTACTTTAAAAAAAAAATTGGCCGATGGCCAGTCCGATTTACCTCAGAAGCTGGGAATGAGGTGACACCCAAGTTGACTGTGTTCCAGCACAGCAACTGAGAAGTTTTGTTTCTTTTACAGTGTGGTTTGCAGTGGCCAGGTTAGCCATTGTATGCGATACCAGTTGATAACACACGCATGTGGTATCTTGTGCATACAGACATAGCATGTCTATTGTCCATAAGACAGAACCAGGGGTGGACTGGGACTAAAAATCGGCCCTGGTCTTTCCCCCCCAAATAGGCCCCACCACCACTCATTGTGCTATAAAAAGCATACTACTGCAGCTTTCAGAGCTATAAATGCTATAATTGGGGCCGTGTTGAAGGGGCACAACACGATAAGAGGTCGAAACGTGATTGGTTGTACACTCTTCTCCATCCATTTCAATGGCGGTCCACAACCATCGTAATAGGTTAATTATCGGCACCTTCTGCTCTGGAGTTTTCCCTTTCCTCTGACAGTGGCAGATGTTAAAATATGGCGGAAAAGCGAAAGAAGAGAGGTGATGTTATCAAGATGTAGTGATTATTTGTTCTTAAAAAAAACATATATTGTTTATTTTGATAAGTTGTAAAAAAGCTGTTGCTTTATGTTCATTTTAGTCTGAAACAATTACAAACACTGACATTGACCCTAACCCCATTGAAGTTAAACGCAGGATTTACATGCTTTAAAAGTCTAAAATCAAAGAAAATACATTCAATGTTACGACGTGGAACCTGGAGTACCAGGTGATTTGACGATAGGCATGCGCAAGTGGTGAACCCATTAACCACCTCATTCTTTTGCTGTGTTCCATTATACCTGGAAGTCGGAGTGGTGATTTTTTTCCGATTTCCCGAGTTGGAGGGGGGTTCCATTTGCAGACTCGCAGGTCATAATTCCGACATCCAAGATTCTACTGGAATGATAAACCCCACTTCCGAGTTCCGAGGTATAATGTAACGCAGCATTGTTGTGCTGTCGGTACCGTGTTGTCGGCCTCAGACTTAACCTCAGCTTTCAACACTGTTGACGCATGGAGCTGCCAATTTGGACTTCCTTTTTAAATTCCGAAAACCCAACGACTGTCCCAACCATGCAGGCGTCTAGGACTGTGGGAAGCAATTATTGCTGAGGATGGAATAGCAAACAACACCGTTTATTGATTTATAAACCAGAAATCTACTTCTTAACAGAAAAAAGGGAAAGGTTGTGGGTGGCGGCAAATCATAAAAACAAACTAAACAAAACCCACTGACTCATCATTACTACCATCATTGCGTCAAATAAAAAAGAAAAATACACCATCATAAACATGAAACTCTTACCTGTTGTTACATTACCACTAGTTATCATTTAACATTTGTTACACTTGGGTCAACAGTTTTCAGATAGGCACAGAGCGAGGCTTTTGCTAGGAGGCTGGAATTGAAGACAGGCACAAATACAGGTGGGGGCGTTGACTGGCGAGGAATCCCCCTGGAAGAGCGGATGACCCTGCCATCCAGACACTGTCAAAAACATGTTGTTATCCTTGGCTCCACTTGGGATCTACTTGAGGACTGGTAAGACTAGTCAGGGGGTGAATCACAGAAACTACTATAACCTGTGTAACGACTGCTGTGGGTTTTTTTTTTGCTGAGTATTGTTTTAAGATTTGACGTTTGCTGAACGTGCCAGGTGGGAGTGTATTTTGTATATCGCTTCTTGTTAATATGGGTGCGCCGAAACACAGAGGTGTTTGGCCGACCGGTCTTCCAGCTTAGATCGGTATTTGACCATTTCTGGTGGGGGTTCTCTGTAGAGAGACCCAGATGGCGTTGTCGAGGGGGCTGAGGCATTCCCCATCTTCCTCCTCTCATCTGTTTCTGTAATCTTCCATTGGAGTTAGTAAGGGGAGAGGATTTGTTAACTGATTTTTCTCTTGTTTATAATATATATGTTAATAATAATAATAATACATGTTGATATATATATCTATCTAATACTTCTCTCCGCGACATGGTATAAACCAGTGTTATTTTGGCAGCTATTTTAGATTTAGTCTTAGTCTTTAGACCCAATTGCTTATTAGTTTTAGACACCTTTTATTCATGTTTATCCTTCATAGTTTTAATCTAGTTTTGGTCAACGCCAACTGAAAATGTTTTAGTCGACGAAAAGTCATTACATTTAAAATGAATTGAATCATTAATTGAATCATTAAATTAATTAAATTAGGCTAGTACAAGTATCGGAAATTAATTACCGTAGTCTTCCTCTTCTTCAAAGAAATGAAGCTAATTTTCAGACATATATTTTATATATAAGGGCAGCAAAGACATCTTCTTACTAATCCTGCTAATAAGTCAAGAAATCTGTCTATCTGTCTGTTCATCTCATCAGTCTCACACTTGCCATGTGTATTGTTGAGGGACCAACCAAGCGCAGTGCTGAATATGGACACATGTTACATTCAGTGTTGCTTCATTTTGAAAAAACAGCTGATCAGCCCTGTGGAGCAGCGGCAGTAAAGACGATGTCAACCACGAATGCGGTGTGCTCACAACAACAGCGACGACAACAACAACAACTGATTCTCCGGCTTCAGGGTTCTGTGTACTGAATCGAGATTCACTGAAATGGTTGGATATCGCGCGTGTGAGTGCATGTACAACGTGAGGGGAGCGGAGCAAGTCTGCAGTCTGAGAGCTGGTCTGATCTAACACACACTTTAGAGTAATGTAAAAAAAACACACACAAAAGAGCCGCATGTGGCTCTTGAGCCGCGGGTTCGCCAATGCTGGACTAGACGCATGGCGGAAATCTATTTTTAGGTTGTTGCCGAACATTTTTCGTAATAGTTTTCATTGACGAAATTAATTCTGGTACAAACCCCGCCCAGTCTGGCATTGGCAAACCTGCAGGCAGCAGTGGCAGACTTAGGTTCAGGCGACATGGCCAGTGCGAGGCACAGTATCTGTTTACTGGCATTCGCTGTAAACCAGGATGCCTTGTTTGTGGAGCTGGCGTGGCTGTAATGAAAGAATATAACATAGAAAGGCACTGTGAGACAAAACACCAGGACAGGTACAAGCACGTAGATAGACAGCAGAAGGTAGGGGAGTTAAAAGAGACTCATGGTGTCACAGCCGACTATGTCCACAAAAGCTACAAATCACAAAGTGAGGCTGTAAGTTAAGTTAAGCAGAAATACTGTTGCTGATCTTTTATGTGAGCTTAACGCCGATTAACAAGCACATGGAAAAAGGAAAAGACTTGGTTGCATATTCCCTTGCTATGGTCGAGAGGTCTGACGTGACTGCTACTGCACAGCTGTCAATCTTCATCCGTGGATCCAATTTATGCGTTACAAAGGAACACAACCACGGGAAATTACATATTTGAGGATGTATATAAATGTGTGAATGAAATGAAACTGCCCTGGGACCAACCTGACGGGACCGACGACAGATGGAGTGCCTGCGATGTGCGGTGAAAGGAACGGATTAGTGGGGAGGATGCGCGAGAAGATGCAGCAGGAGGATCGTGCAGGTGAGCTGACAGCGTGTCACTGCGTCATACACCAGGAAACGCTGTGTGGTAACATTGAATAAGCACCGCAACACGGACAGTTAACTTCATCAGAGCTAAAGGCTTAAAGCACCGCCAACTTCCGTCTTTTCTTGAGGAGATAGATTGTGAACATGCCGATGTGCCCTGGTGTTGGTGCATCGTGAGTTTGACATCAGGGACGGTGTTGGACTTGTGTGTGCAGAAATCCCAGCATTCACAAGAGGAGGACGCTGCCAGCTGGATCCAGAAGATGTGGAGGAGACACGGCAGATAGCTCAGCTCAGGCTCCATGTGGAGAGGAAGTTTGGATGCAAGTACACCATGCTGAATGAGACCACACCAGTGAGCAGTGCTCAATGAATGTACAATGGTACATTATGGTACAATGGTGATTAGGCTACCTGTCCAGTAGAAAAGTAGCAACCTCGACGTGACTTGGAAAACCTTTAATCCCTGTCACCATCTGGGAAACGCCATCCCAATGTAGGTGTCCCTCGTTGATGTAGGTGTGACATTGCAAAGGTGTAACATGGTTTATTGTGTTTTGAATGTCTCTTGTTGGTTTCTTCTTTCTGCGGCATACAATGGCCCAGTATAATGTTCAAAGTGACTGTGAAATAATGATTGAAAAAAACGTGTTTTGAATGAATCTCTCTGTCTAGGAGGCTGAAATGCAGGTTGTGGTTTTTGAATGCTTTTGTGTCGCCCGAGAGCAAAGTTTGAATTTGACGAGGGAGTTAGCTGGTGGTAAAGATGAGAAAGCGTGTGGAAGTTTGAGAAAATGGTGAATGTTTTCAGAAAATGTGTTTTAGCATTTGGGACTTACTGTAAACACCCTTCAGGTTTTAGGAGCAGGGACCAAATACAGGTAAGGGACAAAGGAGCGTTTAATAACTATGGTAAACAAAAATCAAACTCTCAACTTAAATGAACTTAACGTGTAAATGGCTACACACTGATGTCCTCTTTCCCAAAGAGAGGAAGGCCACTGCTTAAGTAGTCTCTTCCATTAACAGGTGCCAACCCAGAATGTTCCATCCTGCCGACCACGCCTCCTCTGGAAGCAGAGACATGGAGGTGACAACTTCACCTGGAGTTGTAGAGATGTCTTGCAGTACTCCTTACAAAACATACAATGAACTATTTGATTTCCGTAATATATCAACAATGAAGTGAATATATAGTAATATATTTCGAACCCACTACACCTCCCCTCACGAATGGATTCTCCCAGTGACATCAATGCTGATGTAACCAAGGGTATAAATACAGGAAGTGTTCCATCCCTTCCTCTTTTGGTCCCTGGAACACATGGTGGATAAGGTGAGTGTCAAACAAAAGAACAGATTCATTTATGCAAACTGAACAAAAAAACGTGTCTGTTTTTATGAAGATGATATGTGAATTGGAACCTCTGATAATGCAAAGCACAAACAAACCCGGGATAGTGTGTGCCGGCAAACTGAGACTCAGGAGATATTATAGTGAGACAAATAATTAACAAACAAGCATTGTTAAATTGGCTGCAATATGGAAACTGAGAAGAGGGACAAATGGCGTGTTCTCACCCACTTCAATCAAATAAAAAAGAAACAATAAAATCCAAAAAGAAACAAAAGAGTTCTCAAGAGTCTTTTTCAAAAGTCCACAAGAATTCTTGGTCCTTGCGGACCGCAGTGGCCCCGGGCTCTGTTGTCCATACAGCCTGCCCCGTGATGCCACTAGTGTCTGCTTTTAGCTTTCATGGAAAAAACCCGCCTTTGCCACAGTTTACACTTACATCATCGGCAGTGCACGCCGAAATCATGTCGAGCTGCAGGTCGATCCGGCGGTGGATGGTAGCAGATGACTCATCCCGAGCCTCATAAAAGCCAGGGATCTGCCTCTGAGAACCCAGCGTCCAACAGACCGTGTCAACCGTAGAGTCATGATTAGGAGCATTCAGTGCCACAGAAAAGAAAAAGTTGTGTATGCACTCTTGACTCTTTGGAGTAAAAGCCGTTGTAGTGTGTTTTTTGTTCAGATCTGTACCTCTGACCTCTCTCTTTGTCTGACCATGATATATTTCTTTTGCAATCTCCGAGTCTGGAAAGCTATCAACTATGCTATGTTACCACCACACCCTGCTGACCTGCATGATTGCGAGTGTTGCACAGTGTGGTGAAAGCTATAGTTATTGTATGTGCTGTTACCTTATCTGTCTGGTTTTCAGCTCTACGTTTCAATAGGATTGAACTATGAAGCTAGAGATCAGGTGTCTCAGTCAACCCTGGGGTTTCCTGTCCTGTGAAAGAGGCGGTAATTACAAGCGACGTCGTCAGAACCATAAATAAAGATTTAAAAAGAAACGCTGATACGTGGAGGTCGATTTGGTTTCAGTTCTATCAAATTACAGAAAAATAATATGATCAATAAACTAAAATAGAAAAGAACCACTCAAAATATGTTAGTCAGCCTGAAAATATCATTTAAATAAGCACAGGATTTGATCAAGTTTGCTAATGAGTGAATATTTTTGCCATTTTGTCTGACGATGATCAGACTGTAAGGAAGAGAAGCTGACGTTACGTCAGACTGTTTCTGCTGCTGAGGCAGAGGAGAGAAGAAGTTAATAAGAAATAAATCAGACCGAGCTGTTCATTCATGATCATGAGGAACATTGATGGGTGTTTGGATCATTGTTCTAGTCAAAGAGATAGTATTACATTTTTGTTACTTTTTATCGCCACAGTCTCCTCGTGTCGCTCCGAGCTGCAGTGATAGAAAAAGAAACTAAAAGGAATCTGACAAATAATCTTTATTGAATTCAAATTATGCTTTATTATTGATTAGTCTGTGTATTTATTTAGTGTGATAAACTCTCCAATCGTTTTATTAGAAACTCATGAAAGGTCTGGAACGGAAACATGGTTCCACTCATTCTTAATATCTGCTGCGCTTTATTATTTCTCTCTTTACTTTGAACTCCTTTGTCCCAGTCAGGATCCTGTTGAAGGATGACTCTGGTTCCCAGTGATCTGATTGGTCAGCAGTTGGGCCGTTAACAGGTTTTCGATCTCCTTATCTGGAACGTAACCTGCTCTGGAGCAGGTTAGCCGTTCAGCATAAGTTACCGTGCTGATTAATCCCAGTGAGAAGAGAACCAGCTTCGTAGTCCAGGCCCCTGGTCACAACTGATGAAACATAAGAGGGACCCATGTGCAGACACACGGACAGGCTGACAGGTGAAGAAAACAAGGCCTGCAGGCAGATGGCTGGATAACCAGGAAGTTGAGGATTTCAAAGGTATAGGCAGGAAAAACAGGAAAAGGAGTCGTCACATGAGGAACACAAGGGAACAGGTGTGAATGCAGCCAGGATACATGGAGCCAGCTACTTAGGAAAAGCTTTGATGAGATGAGATGAGATGAGACAAGAAACCCTTTATTTATTTAGTGCACCATTCATTTGAAACTCTAAATTAAAGGTTTCCTGTTAGCTATGGTGTTCTCAAAGATGTTGTCAATGCTTGGCATATTTGTGACATTTAATTGATTTGCTGTCACTCTTGAGTGAGTTGCTGTCGTCTTGTGTGAGTTGCTGTCGTCTTGTGTGAGTTGCTGTCGTCTTGTGTGAGTTGCTGTCGTCTTGAGTGATTTGCTGTCGTCTTGAGTGATTTGCTGTCGTCTTGTGTGAGTTGCTGTCATCTTGAGTGAGTTGCTGTCGTCTTGTGTGAGTTGCTGTCGTCTTGAGTGATTTGCTGTCGTCTTGAGTGATTTGCTGTCGTCTTGAGTGAGTTGCTGTCGTCTTGAGTGATTTGCTGTCGTCTTGAGTGAGTTGCTGTCGTCTTGTGTGAGTTGCTGTCGTCTTGAGTGAGTTGCTGTCGTCTTGTGTGAGTTGCTGTCGTCTTGAGTGAGTTGCTGTCGTCTTGTGTGAGTTGCTGTCGTCTTGTGTGAGTTGCTGTCGTCTTGTGTGAGTTGCTGTCGTCTTGAGTGAGTTGCTGTCGTCTTGTGTGAGTTGCTGTCGTCTTGTGTGAGTTGCTGTCGTCTTGAGTGAGTTGCTGTCGTGTTTTGGTGAGTTGTTTTGGTGAGTTGTTGTCGTCTTGTGTGAGTCGCTGTCGTCTTGAGTGATTCGCTGTCGTCTTGTGTGAGTTACTGTCGTCTTGTGTGATTTGCTGTCGTCTTGTGTGAGTCGCTGTCGTCTTGAGTGATTCGCTGTCGTCTTGAGTGAGTCGCTGTCGTCTTGTGTGATTTGCTGTCGTCTTGAGTGATTCGCTGTCGTCTTGAGTGAGTCGCTGTCGTCTTGTGTGAGTTGCTGTCGTCTTGAGTGATTTGCTGTCTTCTTGAGTGATTTGCTGTCGTCTTGTGTGAGTTGCTGTCATCATGAGTGAGTTGCTGTCGTCTTGTGTGAGTTGCTGTCGTCTTGAGTGATTTGCTGTCGTCTTGAGTGATTTGCTGTCGTCTTGAGTGATTTGCTGTCGTCTTGTGTGAGTTGCTGTCATCTTGAGTGAGTTGCTGTCGTCTTGTGTGAGTTGCTGTCGTCTTGAGTGATTTGCTGTCGTCTTGAGTGATTTGCTGTCGTCTTGAGTGAGTTGCTGTCGTCTTGAGTGATTTGCTGTCGTCTTGAGTGAGTTACTGTCGTCTTGTGTGAGTTGCTGTCGTCTTGAGTGAGTTGCTGTCGTCTTGAGTGATTTGCTGTCGTCTTGAGTGATTTGCTGTCGTCTTGAGTGAGTTGCTGTCGTCTTGAGTGATTTGCTGTCGTCTTGAGTGAGTTGCTGTCGTCTTGTGTGAGTTGCTGTCGTCTTGAGTGAGTTGCTGTCGTCTTGAGTGAGTTGCTGTCGTCTTGAGTGAGTTGCTGTCGTCTTGTGTGAGTTGCTGTCGTCTTGTGTGAGTTGCTGTCGTCTTGTGTGAGTTGCTGTCGTCTTGAGTGAGTTGCTGTCGTCTTGTGTGAGTTGCTGTCGTCTTGCGTGAGTTGCTGTCGTGTTTTGGTGAGTTGTTTTGGTGAGTTGTTGTCGTCTTGTGTGAGTCGCTGTCGTCTTGAGTGATTCGCTGTCGTCTTGTGTGATTTGCTGTCGTCTTGAGTGAGTCGCTGTCGTCTTGTGTGAGTCGCTGTCGTCTTGTGTGAGTCGCTGTCGTCTTGTGTGAGTTGCTGTCGTGGTTTGCACTTCAGGGCCCCGTATATGTCCCCTAATCCTAGAGTAGATGAACACGAATATGATACAATGTACGTCAGGGGGTCGTTGAAAGGAGAAGAGGGGTGCCAGGAATAGATACATGTATTCAATATTATTCAGCTCATTATGTTGTAAATAACTGCATGGGTGGACATAAGCCCCTTTTCATGCTTTGAATATTCATTCAGCAAGTCATTTGATTGTACCAGCAGTGGCGCTCTTATTTTGAAAGCCGAGCCCCGTTGATTCCGGTCTGCCGCCGTGTGAATCCCACCTCCTCCTCCTCCGACTGACTCCGCCGGATCATCAGGTGGCTGCTCATCCATTGTGCTCGCAGCCGGGGGATCGGGTTTCAGCACCGCGGTCAGCTCCCAGAGCCCTGCCTCCTCCTCCCGCAGGCCGGCGGCGGAGCCTCGGCGCATCATCGCTCGGTCCCTCTTCTTGTCGTCGCTCCCTCCCCCCCCTGCGACCCCTCCCCCCCCCCCTCAGATGTGCGCCCGTGTTAAATCCCTCCCGTGCGCTCCCGGCTGGCGGAGTTGAAAGATCTGGAAATCACGCCAAGCCAACCCGACAGCAACACATCGATTCTTCCTGTGGGGACCGACTCGTCTGCTGGCAGTTCTTTTTTTTGTCTTTCTTTCTTTCCTTGAGAAGCAACAGTGCGCGCCGCGCATCGGTCCGGCTGCGCGTCTCCACAGCGGCTCCAGCTGGGTCCCCTCCCTCTGCGCTCCGAAGCGTCTTTTATTCCACTTTTGCAGTTTGACTTTTTGCCCCAGGCAGGGCCCTATACACGGCCTCCAGCTCCACAGCGTCAGGAGCATGTTGGACCCGTCTTCCAGCGAGGAGGAAGGGGACGAGGTGCCGGAGGTGGAGCAGAAAGAGGTGGCGGCCCCGAGGAGCGTCGCGGGCGCGCGACTGTCGCCGGGGCGAGCCGCAGACGGCCCCGGCGGCGCGGGGCTCCAGCCCCGGGGCGGCGGCGGCGGCGGCGGCCGGCCCTCCAGCCCCAGCCCGTCGGTGGGCAGCGACAAGGAGAAGGAGGACCTGGAGAAGATGCAGCGGGAGGAGGAGGAGAGGAAGAGGAGACTCCAGCTGTACGTGTTCGTGATGCGCTGTATCGCGTATCCGTTCAACGCCAAGCAGCCCACCGACATGGCGAGGAGGCAGCAGAAGGTAAGACCAGTGTTGGACAGGAGAAGGAGCCCCAAACCTCACACCTGACAGCTGTGATTTACCCCCCCACCACCGACAAGGCTCCTCTCGGATACATGACACCAACTGTTGCTTCCGCAGTCGCACCATGTTGCCGGATGGATGTGGTCGCTTGATCAACCTTATACTTTAAGATGAATCTGAGTTACTCAATGTGTAGCACGCCACACGACGATCCAATGCTCATATTAAATTGCCATGTGGACATTCGACTGTAATGGAAGAGGGCGCAGTCTGAGATGACACTGCACACAAAGCATGATTCAGGTGGCAGTAACTTCACGGGAGCGAATGGGGACTTTCTGATTGAGAACATTCTCACCCAACAGCACCAGAGCTCAAATTGTGCCAGACAAAGCTCTTCAGAAGCCACGACGTGTGTTAATCCGAACAGGCAGGGTCAGCACAATGAGGAGGACGGGCTCAAAGAGAGAGACAGAGTAGTATGTGAATTCATTTTGTTCCCACCCATTCCACTAGCTCTTTATGTATGTGAATTGCCCCCGAGCATAGGAGCATCACTGCTGCTCCTCCCACTAGGCTCAAGCCCAGCATGTGACAAACGGCGGCTCCGCGCGACGTCTTGAGCCTAGGAGTGGAGTGTTCGTGGAACAGCATCGGCTGTGTCCGGTCATGAAGGGATGGGGGGAGCTGCTTCGTAGGGATTAGTTTGGTTGTGTTGTCAGATGTTGTGTTTTAGAGATACACTCTGTGAGTGTGTTGTAGCACTGTTTTTTGCCTCTTTTTCCAGCTCTGTGCACACGTGGTGGTCGACCATGAAGTCCATTCGTTCCTGAGTGAACCTCCATGATGTCTCTGAAACTCTTCCTTGTCTTTTTTTCTCTTGTTGGTACAGAATTTGCCTAAAGTGCACGCTGAACAGTGTGTGGCAGACTTCGGGCAGAACGTACGCACCACGTGCCACAAGTGAAACGTTCCGCGGCGTCATTAACACCAGGAGCATGTCAGCTGTTTAATGCCCAGTGGTTCATTTGAACAAAACATTTCACAAAGTTGGAGACACACCTGGCAGGACAACCTCCTCGCATATTTGTCCCTTTACTTGTCTCGACGTTGCCGCACCACGCCCATATTGTATTGCAATTCATGTGAATGAATATTGTTGCTCTGTGGTAGGCAAGACAAACTTACTACAAAAAAACTACTAGAAACGACTACATTTGGCACTTTTGATCCTGATTAAGACCTTGCACCGGCTGTATTTCTCTTTCCCCCTCTCACTCAGTGCTGTCCCCTCAGTTCGGCTAAATGGCATGAACATGTCGGTATCACTGAAATGAGAGGTCACTTCATCAAAGCTTGAGTTTGACCCACGTCTCATCCTGGTCAGGAGCGGCGTGGTGGTGGAGAGTCAGTTGGCATGTGTTGACCTGCTCACGCAGACCCCGGACAGTCTTGTCTTTATGATTAGTAAAGGGTGTCAGATTACTGGCAAATTCAACTGTTCACCAAGTACATGTGCCTCCTCATTGTGCAAATTGTCACATCATATGCAGTTTAGTTCCTCTCCCCTAGATCCTGCCTTCATCACATACAAATCCATAGTACAAAGAGTGCTGATGGGGGGGGGGGGGGTCCTGTCAGCTGCATGCTATTGTTATTGTGGCATGTCATTATCGACTTCTCTCCCATTGTTTCCTGTAGGCCTTTATACTGTCCACTAACCAAAAGGGAAGAAAGAAAAGGGATGTTTCCTGTCAAGAGTCTCTTAACAAAGGCGGTCCATGGTCAAAATGCTTTTTGGTTGCCAGAAGATTCGCTTGTCAGAGTAGTACAGTTGGCAACTGTAAAGAATTGGCAGCGAGGCTGACTCACCACGTGCTACATCACTGTGAATTCGCCAGGGCAACCTGCCAAGACGTAAAGATCTCACTACGACTGTTCGCCGTTTGCCAAGAAATACTGGCAGCGTGTAAACTCCCGGCGAATCTACCGATTGTCATTCTTACATTCCTGGTTGAGAGATTGTAATACGTTCAATGTCACAACACTTTGCTGGAGTTTTATTTGAAGTTTTGAAGTCCACAGGAAGATTTGATTTGTGATTTTATGAAACAGAAACCATCTCACTGTAGTTATTCATATCCTCTCTCATGCTGCTGGAGTTTAAGACCAGGTCAGTTATCCAATAGAGTCTCTTCTGATTGGCTGACTGTTTCCTGAGTGGTGCATGGGGTTGTAACCTATTTTTTTCATAGCTTGGGATTGATTGGGACTACACACGAGACAGGCAGCGATGTTAAAACTTGTGCTGTAGTTTAGTTTCCTTGTGTTTTTGCTGTTTTCATCTGCCTACTGCTCTGTCAACCGGTGCAACTCTAAAGGTCTGTCCCATTTCCCCCCACTCTGGCCTACCCTTTGGCCCCACCCCTCCGTTCTTCCACTCCACCTGTAGACACCCCACGTTTGATGTGGTATGAAAAGGGTAGATGAACTCTACCCATTGATTTTCAAAAGAAACGGGACACCCTACCCTACCTGGGAACATGCAAAGTGGAGGGGTAGGTCCAAGTGATGGGGAAATGCGACGGACCCTAAGTCTGGGCATGAACTTGTATTCACACAGGGTTGCAGTTGGTTAACTGGACAGACGAACCGAAAACAAGAGCTTGGAGCACAGACATTTCATTCACGAGGGAGGCGGGCGCAATTGGAGTCATTGTAGCACTGACCACAAAAGCAGGAAAACAGAGAAATCCAGTAGGCAAGACAACCAACCGACAAACAAAGGATATCAAAAATAATACGGGAAGTATAGAGTTTAAAAAGTCCAACAATTCAGGGGTCCCTTATGATCGTGAAACATTGGAAGGAAAAGGTTAGAGGTCAGTGGGCATTCGTGAGATCGAAGTCGACTTTAAGCGAGTTGAAGAAAGTCTTGGCAACCCGTTGCACGCCACACAAACACAAATGTAATACTCTCTTGTATCTACTGTGTTTCTATTTTTTGCACTGGCATGTTGTGTTGGCACTTCATGTGAACGGACGTACTGTTCAATTAAACATCCGGATGAGACTGATGAAGTGAGGCAAACAGTGTACACTGTCAGGTAGATATCATCCTCACGTCTACTTGGTCTTTCACACAAAGGGCACCGGTGAGAGCATATCCCCCCCCAGTGCTCACTAAAGGTCTTGTTATTTGCGGCCCCTGCAATCATGTCATTTTGGTGTCATCATGCGGCACTGTATCCACTTCACTGTCTCCATGAGACCCGAACCCCACCCCCGGGAAATGGATGATGGTTTCATGTGCAGTGAGGGATTTCCTTACCACCCTCATTTACGATGTGTGGAACGCTGCATTAACCGACTGTGCTGTCGGCTACAGCCACTTGCCATCTCATCTCCCCAAAGTATAGCATTGTGTAATGTAATACCTTGGTGGGGGAAACTGAACTGTCAAATGTCATACTTCAACATAATGAAAAGTGAAACTACAAACCCTGGCAACAAATCCCAGTAATCGAGTGAGAAAGCTACGAGTCATAATCTCACTTTTGAACCTCACTTCAAAAACATCAATAAGAATGCGTTATATTTTATTTTTTACTTTTAACAAACTATTGTTATGCTTCACTTTTAGCCTCTATGAGAAGAGGACACTGTGTACTGTATTTTTAGACCAGAGAGAGAGAGAGAACACATTACACCGTTTTTAAAATCTCTGAACTGGACGCCTGTCTGCTTCAAAAAATGTTACGTTTGTCACAGTCCCCGAAAAGTATTTCAATGACAGTGCTCCAAATGCACAAGAATCAACCAGCTCCAGAACCTGCTGACTGAACTGAAATGATAGATCAGGCTGCTAACCCTGACATGCCATTTTAAAGGAGCAATCCAAAATACAGGGCAAATTAACAGCACTGTTAAATGAGTGGGTTCGCACCTTTCCCCTCCAAGATCCCTCTCCACCACTCGCACATCCCCAAGGACCCATCTGCCACCACCTCCTCCTGCCAGCTCCTCTGGACGTATTAGTTCAGTTACGTATTAGTCAGAGTACACCTGTTCACCGCCGAGTTTTCAGGTTTTCTGAGCTTTTTTCCACCTTCCAGATGCGCAGGTCATAGCTCCCTAAGCGGTTTAGAATTCATCAAGATTTATCTGATAGAAGAAATGTTGACCCCATCTGGGCAGGGCCTTCTGACCGTTCCGACCTGATTGTGGAGATGATGCTTGCAGAACCAGTGACTTCTCTTAAATCTCTTCTTAAAACCCATTTTTGCAGATTTGCCTTTATGTAATTTCGTCTTTGTTGATCTTTAATCTTTCTATTTATTTATTTATTTCATATTCTATTGCTTTCATGCCATTTAATACATTTTTATTCTATGTTGTTTTTTCATGCTGCACAGTAGTTTATAATACTAAAGAGGGATTTTCAAACTCTGGGTTAGTGCTTGGATGCTGTGATAGAACAAAAGTGTATTGCTGGAGGATGTCGCATTGTGAGAAGGCTGCATTTTGACATGTGTATGTTAATGTCAGTCTAAGCACATTTTACTCTTCTGTATCTCTAGAACATAATGACGTTGTTCCCTTCTTTGCAGGAAATTTGATATAATTATGAATCAATTAATCTACCATGTGCTGTTTTTGTTGACCACATTTCACACACTTTGTTACCAGAAGATCTACTGATATTTAACAGATACGAGTTTTTTGGACTTCAGGTACATGCAGCCAGGATGATGGAAACACTGTAAATCATTTATCCCTTTAAAAAAAAAAAGGAAACGGAGTGTTGCTGATTTTAGAGGGTGAATGAGAAGAAACAACAAAAAACATTTTCATCATAAGTTGAAGCAACCGCTATGAGAGCAGGGAAACACTTTCAAAAGTGAAAGAATGCGAGCCGTTGTAATACACATGAGCGTCACGGTTCAGACACAATGTTAGAACGAGTCTGTGCGTTACGAGAGAATGTGCAGAGGTGGACGGAGAATGAAAGTCTGGTGAAGGTCTCCTCAAACACATTCTCCAGTCAGCTGGGAAGTGGGTGGCATATACTGCACTGGGCTCGAGATGCTGTGGGCTGAAAAGAGATGAGAGATATATCCAGGACTGCCCCTTGTTTGAAAAGGTTCCTTCAATGTCTTTGCAAATTACAGTTATAGTTCCGAACTTTTGTTGCAGGTTAATCTGCTTCAAGAGGCAGGAGCAGGTGCCATAGGTAGGCGGAGCCAGCAACAATGAAGACAACCCTGACATATTATCACCTAACAAAGTTGTTATTGTGGTTGTTCCCTGTTGGTACATCAGAAAAGCCTTTCGAGACCTGTTTGGTTGTGTTTTTTTGTAATATTTTTTGTGAGATTTAATAATCACTCTCTTTTAGCTCTGTTCCTTGTTGTCACCAACTCCTCGGGGGTAGAATCCGGCTCGTTGGTTGCATAATACGTCACCGTGTTCACCTGATAGTCGCGTGGAAACTGCTGCCTGGTGCATCCGGATAAGAGCCATGACACTGAACCCAAACAGTAAAGATGTAAGAGGCGTATGGCATGCAATTCAACTTTTCTCACTCTCACACTTGATTTTAAACCCCGACCAGTGGCGTCACTCGTCCCTCAGTCAGGGTCAGACATCCACGGTTGGGGTCCAGTCAGTTTGGGATCCCTACAGAGTGTGAGCAGTTGTACTCTCTACACACACAGTCACTCTGCTTATGGTTTCACAGCATTTTTTCGATTCAGAAAAAAATCATTGGTAAAAAGTACAAGGACATTTTGACACCAAGGCAAGATATGAAGGTAACTTTTCATTTTAAAAACCTTGGTGCTCGGGGTTAATGTGTGTGCATTTTATAGAACTGGAGATTTGAGACTGCAAATTGATGCTTTCGATGAGGAAGTTCCTGTTCTTTTCAGTTTTTGCGATTAAATGAGGTAAGGGAAGGGCGGCAGTGGTGGTTAGTGGCCCCCCCGTGTCTGCAAGGGTTTAACTCCAGCTTTCTCCCACAGTCCAAAGATATGTAGCTTTTACAGTAGGTTAACTGGAGCCTCTTAATTACCTGTAGGTGTGAATGTGAGTGTGGATGGTTGTTTGTCTCTGTACGTTGGCCCCGTGGTGACTTGTACAGAGCATTCTCTGCCTCTCGCCCAATGTCAGCTGGCTCCTGGCCCCACATGACCCTCAAAGGATAAGTGGTTTAGGTGATCCGATTTCATCATGCATGGTTCTGACCACGCCGTCTTTAATGTGAACATGGTTAAGAATTTGAAGACAAATAGTTTGAGTTCTACAACTCTAGCATTCGTCAGTGCAGGGTTATAGTATGAGATGTAAATGTTGTTAATCAGGGTGCACTCATGGGTGCAGTTGGCGAGGGATTTGAACACTGATGAACTGAACAAGGTTGTTCTTGCCAAGTGAATTGCTGAGACGTGTAAACACCATGCTGTATACCCTCGGTTTATCAAAGTTTGCCTGGAATACAAAAATGAATGCAAACGGTTAGTATCCAAGTTTACGTGAGAACCTATCATTCCAATTTAGATGCGTAGTCACAAGGCTCCCTTAGTCATATTGGTTGTTGTCAAAGATTTGTGCTTTTCTAAGACTACTTGGAGACAACAATATGAAATGTTTCATACCCAGAAATAATCTTCTGGATTAGGTGTTTGCCTATCATTCTGTGTGAAAACACAGTATGTGAGAGTGAATCATCTGTGTTCCCTACTTAATACTGATTCATTGCAACTGGGGCATAGTGCAAGTTCAAGTTTAACTTGTCTTTTTTCAGTCTGACAAAGAAGGCTCCCCTTAGAGAAGATAGTCCTCCGTCTGGCCCAGAGGAATTTAAACATCCAGTCACACCAACAAGTGACGACGGAGTCGATGTTGCCACAATCTTGACGACATAGTGACTATTTGTCTAAGGTGGGTTGTAGCTTTGACATGAGACAAAGTAATTGTTCCAATTTCACACAATACAGTTTAGTCTAATTACCCCTTATAGTGCCAGATGTTATTTGTCTAAACAGCTTAAGAGCACACACTGAGATTTAACTGCTGACACTGGGATTGGTTCCAGATCCCCTGCAACCCGTAAAGGATAAAACAGTATAGATAATGGATGGATGGATGGATACCACTATTTTATACATGACCCTACCCCCTTACCAATCGTCTCCCTAAAACTACTCACCACTGACGGGACTCTGGGGGAAAAATGGATATCTGATGGTAAACCACAACTTTCAGATTTAGTCTCTGAAGACTTAACTCAAACTCACTTTGACATTTGTTTAAGTTTTTAAGTAACACAAATTACAGAGAAACTGGTGGCCAGCTAGCTGGTGGAGACCAAAACAGAGCTCATGGTGGAGTGAATGATGAATTACTGTGCTCACAGTACTCATTGTGTGTCCAAACACACCACTTGAAATTAAGGCTAATGTGAAATAAATGATAAAGGTAGTTTTTTAAAGTCATGAAGGGTTCGAATTCCAATCGCAAGTTTTATGTGTCCTCAGTACTTTGTCTTGGTAAATGGATAGTAAACCCAGGGGAAGACTGTGGCAACCAATAGATTTTGTAAATCCATACCATGAATCAAAGGTAATATTAATAAGCAGTGATAGTTATATTAACACTACATACAGCATTGCTGATTGTCTTTACCATACGTTGACCTGGAACATGATGATGGTTAATCCTTATTAATGTCACATGCATACACATTTACACTTGGAAAAAAAGATCTGGAATAAAATGTTGTATTTCCAAGTGTGTGTAGATTTTTACTTAAACAACTTACATTGTCTGCAAATTATGCACGCTACACAATAAGATGGGACTTCTCTGACTCACACAATCACACATTTCACACCACCGATTGTCTTTCTCAGAGAGTAGAGGAGTAATATAGTTCCCAATGCTCCAGAGTTTAATGCGTTCTTATTGCTTTTCTCTCCTAATCAGGCCCGGGGGATAAGTATGCCCAGCCCAGGTGAGACTCTCGTAGCAGTAACACCATCGGGCCATCTGTTTGCTTGTTTTCTGCACCACAATAGAGGCTTTGATCAATCTGCTCCTCTCTTGTCTACGGATCAACACCTCTTCTTCCCTCACTTAGCATCCTGGTTTATGTCATTTTTTCAAAAAGATCCATTCTCCTTAAAGGGGAATTTAGCATCATTTTAATTGTATCCATCAAACTCTGTTTCTAGTTTGGGAATACTACTTCAGCTGTGTTTCAGGAGGAATAGACGGTCATCCACGAATCAGTCTGCACATGGAAGACCAAAATTGCCTCAAAATTGTGACCGGAAAGCGCTGTAAGCTCTGTATGAATGTGTGTGAATGGGTGTATGTGACCTCTAGTGTAAAGCTTGGAGTGGTCTTTAAGAGTAGAAATGCTATTACTGCATGTGGAAAAGGATGTATGGAGACTTATGTGTCTCCTGAGAGAGAAGAAGTTTGTTATATGTGACAATACTTGAGTCAGTGTCAGTTTCTGTTGGAAGACTTCATGTCTGAAAATTAAAAAAAGTAAGAATTGGCCCACCCCAAATCTCTGCTGCAGGCTAGTATAACATACACACACACACACACACACACACACATATATACATATATATATATATATATATATATATATATATATATATATATATATATATATATATATATATATATATATTTATATCCATCCAAACAGTTAATGTTGGAAGCTACATTGTGGGCAGAAGTTTTTGACTCAAAGAAGAATGTATGGAATAGAAAATATTACATTTCAGGTCTGCTTCATCACCTGCATTCCTTTTCAAAAGATAGAGGTGAAGTCCTAAATTGAAGAAGTTAAAGAAATGTTCCAACAAGTCCTCCAACTCATACGGCCAACTATTTTCAATGTTTTTCATGCATTCCAATACGACCAAATTGACCATTTCCCTAATTAGCGCCTCCACCAGTGACAGGGGGTAGTACAAATACTTTTCGCCTCAGAGCATCGTGGGGTTTTACTTGATTTACCAACGCATGGTTGATGAGCTTGTAAAGGTAAGGGTAATGGTTGGGGTTAGGGTGAATTCTGATTCAGACTTAAATGAACAATTACAACCAGAATCACCACATTGGTAGATAGCAGAGGTTGAAGGATTTGGAGTCCTACTGGGCAGTGGTTGACAATACTCACTCTTTGCAACTTTGCAATATTAAATAGACCAGACTGCATGTGTGTGTCTCTCTGAGTACACGGACTAGGTGGCCGTGGAGGTCAAAGGTCTGAGTAGTACTACAAACAAGATGGGAGGTAAACAAAGAAACTACAAAATCAGCTATGGACTTCCCAGCCTTGCTTGGTCCTTAGGCAGGCTGTCGCTTTGCTGCCTTATGGAAGTTGTAGCAGTCTGCTTCTGGCCGGCCTGCATGGGAGGACAGAGTCCTCAAAGACCAGTGGTTTTCTCCCAGAGGAGAAAGAAGATTTTCCCTCCTTGAAATTAGAGACAGAACGAGAACTTTGCCCCCGGGGAGGCATTCGAAAGATGACCCCGTGGGGTCTGGGACACACAGTGACCAATGGCAGCTGGAGCTTTGAGGAGCTTTACACCCAAGGTGTGATGGAGTGAAGGACCATGAGATTATGAGTTTTCTTAGTCTTTTCCTTAGTCTCTGGAACAAAGGGCCGGATGGTCAAATCCTCCATTTTGTGAGGCACTGCAGAATATAAAAATCCATGAAATACACAAACCTTACAGACTTATCAGGTCTAAGGTACGTCGACTGCTGACCTCTATCGGTCAGAATTATGTCTGCGCTGTTTAAAATGACCACATAAGTCGTAATAAGCTGCTTGAACAAATTACCTATGAAGTTTTTGGTGGAGGACAGTCCCAAATGTTCATGATTTTCTTCATATAGGTGATGTGATGGACTGTGTTATATCTGACACCAACATGGACTGAGAACAACATTGAAAGGGCCGTCTAATCGTATTAAACATTTTCTCTACCTGGAGTCCACTGGTGTCATGTGTCTTTACATTTTGACAAAACAGAGGTTTCTTTCAGACTGTCTGATGCCTTTCTTTTTGGTTTTTGTTGGTTTCACAGAGAAACAAACAGCTGTCTCCCGTTTCAGTCCTCTGATTTGCCGACCCAAGGGGGCCTGGCTATGGAGAGATTTGTAAGTGAGGAAAAGGAGAACTTTGAATTGGATCTGCTGTTGGACAGGGAGTCAGTGAATTTTCTGAAGGACAGGGGTGATGTGGTGATTGGAGCCAGTGTGGGTGAGCAGGCAAACAGCAGAGTTCTTGATGTACAGTTTATTGAGAACTTTTGAGGATATGGCGAATGCTGTTTCACTAATCAGAGTCAGAAATCATTAGTCAATTCTGGATGCAATGAAGGCAATTTGTATTAGAGTTTCAGCAGTAGGTGACGGAGGCGTGTTATATTTTGGAAATACTTGACCTTATTGACACCTTATCTAGAAAAGGGCACAGAGAAGAAACAAGCCATAAAAATACACCTAAAACAATAAAGATATTGCAACTCAGCCCCCCCCCCCCTGCACACACTAGCAAGTTCTCACTGTTTTCACCCACAATATAAGAATATATTATATTTTGAATTAAACCACCAAAAGGTTCACAGTTCATCTGTGTATTTGTGCGTGTGTGTCTGTGTGTATCCATGCTTTGTAGAAACAGATTAATAGTGTCTGCATAATTCATGAGGACAGCATGCATTCTGCTAATAATGATGAAAGTCTTGTCAGATGGCCTGCTGTGTTCATATACAAACGCACACCCACGCAGCTACACACACACAGCACACACACACAGCACACACACAAACATATAACACATGCTTCAATGTACGGGGGTCCTTTGACACATCCACTTACAGAAAGCAACAAGTGTGCTGTAATTAGACTGCGGGTGAGTCATCATACCAATCCAATCTATTGGGACTTTAATATGATATTCATCATTATAGTCTGCAGGGCCACAGGGCAATTAGTATGAAGAGTCCATGGCCTTTTTAGACTGTCAACCAGGACTTCTCCAAAAGCTTTCTTTCTGTGTTGTGTCCCGTTAAAACATCCATTAAGTTTTTACTTTCGTTTTTCAGCAAAAACATCGGTAGATATAGATTTTCGCTGTGAATGACAAGCGTACATTTCTTCCGCAGGCAGGCAGACCGGCGCTTGCTGTGCATCTGGTGCGCTTGAAAGCAGAATGAATGCATGTTTACAGGGTATTATTACAGTATAAAAAAAGTTAGTAATGCCCGATTGGGGTATATTCAACACCAGATGCTTTTCATTCTATACATGTTCTTTCATTAAAAAAGGAGCGGAACAATGGCTTCAACTGTCTTTGCCGGGGCCCGCCCATAAAAATCGAATGCTCCCCGGCCAGTGTGTTTCCTCCGGCGCCAGGACGGGCTTCACTAGACCAACTTGCATTACAACTAACTCCCTGTGATCAGTGAACAAAGTTTCAACATGTAAAGTAGGCAGAATGACCCGCCAAGATTCCATATGTTCCTAGACCACGGTCAGAAATGATGGACTCAAATCACATCATAGTCTGGGGTTAACAGAATAGGTAAGAGTTGTTGCCCTGATATCTTGCTCAGGAGTCCAGACGGCAGGAAACTAGCTGACATCCCCATGCTGTCTGTGACTCTATGTACTGATGACTCCTTGGTATAATCCCTGATCCTTTAGTGCTAGATTAGTGAAATCTATCTAAATCGAAAGCTCAATGCATTGTCTATATGACATTAAAGCTTAACATAAAATGTACATTATTGAATGGGAGAGTATTTTCTGACAGTGGAGACTGCTGGCTGTGGGGAGAAGCTGTCTCCGGTTTAACTTTTGACAGAATATCAGCCAGCAACGGACCATGTGCTTGTGAAGAGTGGGTGGTGTGTTTTGAAGCTGTCTGAATACAGATCATTTCTGTATTCCATACATGCTTAATAGGAAGGATTCAAAAATGTACAAGACACGTGGGTTCGCAGCTTTTCTTTATTTTGGATTTGTACTGACCAACATTTAGAGCATGAGGGAAGAGAGACGTGCGTGTGTGTGTGTGTGTGTGTGTGTGTGTGTGTGTGTGTGTGTGTGTGTGTGTGTGTGTGTGTGTGTGTGTGTGTGTGTGTGTGTGTGTGTGTGTGTGTGTGTGTGTGTGTGTGTGTGTGTGTGTGTGTGTGTGTGTGTGTGTGTGTGTGTGTGTGTGTGTGTGTGTGTGTGTGTGTGTGTGTGTGTGTGTGTGTGTGTGTGTGTGTGTGTGTGTGTGTGTGTGTGTGTGTGTGTGTGTGTGTGGCATTTACCACTACCCCACATTCAATGGAAAGCCGTGTGTGTGTGTGCAAATTGCATTGCCCGCCCTGATGAGTACTTTCTCAAGGCTGTCTGCTGTGCAGTGTGTAATCTGGGATTATGTGTCCGTTTAATGTCACGTCATCACCAGGGATGTCAACCGTTTTCAGGAGGGAAAAAGGGGGTTAGTGCTCACGCTTCATTAGAATCTTACTGTACAGGTCGAATGTTCGTCTCCTGTGCTGTTGCTGTGAATATTTTTCACGGTAGCTCAATAAACACAAATGTGAAATGTTTGATTTCCCCTCTGATCCATGCGTTGTCTGGTGTCCTGAGTAGGGATCTGTCAAAACTGATCAATGACTGAAGCTGAATCCGATTAGAAAGAGTAATGGAAATCACCAGTGCTTTGGTCATTAGCAATTCAATTTCAGGCCGATTAGACTTTTTCTTTTATACCAGTTTAGCATCATGATACTTGATACTGAAATGATACTGATTCGACACTTGATACCTATTACATCAGAAACAGAATGTCACATTTTCAAATTCTGTTTATTATCAACCTTTTAATACTGTGAGATTGCTTGATACTTCGTTTTTCTTTGTGCTTTTGTAGCTCTTGTGAGGAATAAGGACCTGACCAGTCTCCGTCTGAAGCGTCTCTGGCGTTAGTTAGAATTACTGTATTTTATAAACAGATACTGGTGAAATCTTTGGTTGTCAAGTATAGGGATTTAATTACCACTAAGTCTTCTGACTGTATTGGCTCTATTCTCGTCAATGAATGTGCACTGAGCTTGGTCAGTTTCAGTTCATTGAGAATAACAAAGACGCAGACAGAAACTCACAAAGGTACTTCACCAGTGCCACGCACTGTATGCAAGCTGGGATTTATCAGAGGCCTCGCTAAAGACAGTCACCCGACACCATTAGCGACCAGTCAATGATTCAGACGAGACCAATGTCCAAAACTTAAAAATCATCAACAAGTATGAGTGGTAGCCCAGGCAGCAACGGTGGCTTTCAGAAACAAGCTTTTTTTTTTTTACCTGAATAGGTTTTGCTTTTAAACCAAAGAGAAATACCAGACTGCTCTACTGGCTAAGTCAAAGATAGTTGCAAAAGTGAATTTGCTCCTAGAATAACCCACGACTCTCAGGCTGTGATCTCAGCTGCGTGTGAGCCAGATCCAGGTCCACTCCAGCAGCCTTCACTGGCTGGAGCAATTACTGGCAGATAGATAGATAGCACCCACTGAGAGACATGTGACGCACACACACACACACACACACACACACACACACACACACACACACACAGCAGTGTTATCTTGGTTTTCTAGCTCCCAGATTGCAGCTGTAGCGACCAGTCAGACTGTCTGCTCTGTCTGAGTAGAAAATTTGAATTTTAGATTTTCCCAAAGGCAGAGCACAAGATGGCTCTCGATAGACGACGCCGAAGTGCCGACATAGCGTTTGTGTTATGTATTTAAATAATCAATGCTTCATTCTAACATTTGTACAGCGCCAGACGTGCTTCAAGTCTTGTCTGTGCATCCATGAAATGTTCAAAAAAATATATAGAGAGATTAAAATCCAGACATCACCTATGAGATCACCATTAATCCACTTAATTCTGTATCTCAATCCTGGTTGTGTTAAGAAAAACTGAATACTGCGCTTCAATATGGCGCCTAAATTATTCCGATTAAATCCTTTTTCAGTTCATCCCTTTCTTTGAATGTGTTATTGGTTTATTGTGTATGTAAAAGGTCAGCAAAGTTAAAGAGCCCAAAGTAAAGGGAGCTCCTGAGACGCCCCGTCAGTAGTCCGACTGACTTCTGTAACTTGATGACATCACCATGTTACAGAGGAGCCTAGCGGCTATAGACTCGCACCCAAAGAAGCCAGGTAAAGTGGGGAGCGGACGCCGACACGACCTACATGACATACACGGTTGACCAATCACAACAAAGTGGCCAATCAGAGCAGACTGGGCTTCGCTAGGAGGGGGGGGGGGGGGGGGGGGGCATAAGGGGACAGGAGCTAAATCAAAGTGTTTCAGACAGAGGAATGGGTCTGGGGATGAGCCTGACAGACTGCGTGGCACAGTGTGTGCGCTGTATGTGCTGCAGCCCTGGGCTTCTGCGAAATTTGCGTCCTTAAAAGCCACTAAAGGCGGATGCTGTAGTAAATAAATGATATTAGACTGTGCATTTTGAGAAACATACCAACCCAGTATCGACAAATGATGTAGACCACACAACATAGTGGTGAGCAGGTTTATGTTGTACAGCTGTAATTGTGTTGCAGTAGATGCATATCGTCGTTACAGGGGGCAGTTTAAGCATCTCTGTCTTCCCCCTCCAGAATATTTGTCATCTCTCTCCCTCTTCCATCCCTTCCTCTCTTTGAGCGGCAGTGGCAACAAAGCGTTACATTATAACAGATGCTTTTTAACATCCCCACCTGGAGCGGGACAACATTCTCAGAAAAGAGAGTACGAGGCCCTGGAGTGGCTGCCCTGAGGGGGGGAATGCTTCTAGTGAAAATAAAATGTGCAGTACATGATACTGTACAGTAGCATGTCTACTGACAACTCAACCCCAGTGATCATTGTCAAGTTTCTTCTTGAATTGTCCATGATTTCTTAGAGGATGTCAGGACGTTTAATCCCGATTGACATTGGGGATGGAAGTGTAAGTCACACTGAATCTAAAAATACAGTCAGATTGCAGCAGTCAGGCACTAACGATGTGTTCACACAAGGATGATAAGTAGATGGCAGCATTTTGTGTTGTCCTCCAACTCATGCGAAGAACTATATTATGTGTTTCATGCGCTCTGATACGATCAAATCCCCTGTAATGTCACTGTGTTTAGTTATTGTCCCTCCCCCTATATTCCGGACCTCTACATATAATGGGTATGTCTTTTCGAGCATTGAGTGCTGGGCACCTTTCAGGCCATTAGTACATTACAGGCCACACTAACTTGATATGCAGTTATCGGCATCAACAAACTTGCCGACTCAGCAGATCTGCAGATTTTCATAATCACTCTGTAACTGTACAGGAAGTGAGTCCTTTTAACTTGGGCATTATGTTTGTCACATGGTTAACACCAATTGTAGACTACTTAAAGTTTATTTACATGACTTGGTGTTATGTGACGTCTTTGAGTGTCCAGGGTTAGGGTTAGATAATACGTTACCTATACGTTACATAGAGATGGCTGATGATCAAAGCGTGTGCACCCTTACCAATTCATTTCCTGACAAAACCGTATTGCCGTGTCTTATAAAACTCATAAAACGTCATAAATAAGTCTCAATAAATTAAAAATCAACAGTCAGTGTAGGCCTCCTTTAACTTTGACCTCAACATTTATTAAGCTTAATCACGGGTCAGAAAATGTTAATTGTTTCTGCTTTGGCCATAGGGGTCATTCTGAACGGCAATGAAAAGAGATTATTTTATTGTTGAGGTCTGAGGACAGTAGCACACAGCTGTCTCTGCTATTGTTCATCTGAACTGTGAATTTTGACCCCCCCACTGAGGAAGCTTTAATCTCATGTTGCTTCCTCTTGCAGTGGCCAAGGTAACGGTTACCAGGGCAGCAGATGAGAACTGGCCATTAGATGTTAAGTCTTCTAGCATGGAGGGAGGCTCTCGTCATTGTAGTGCCATTTTGTCTTTAAAAAGGGATTCATATGATTTCAAGTTGTAACTATAATCAGTTTTTTCTGCATGGATCGTGGTGACAATGAAGACTATAAAACAATAGACTATAACCTCTAAGGACACTGGAATTCCAAAGCAGACATCCATCCATCAAATCCATTATCTATACTGCTTTATCCATTAAGGCTCGCGGGCTGGCTGGAGCCAATCCCAGCGGACACTGGGCGAGAGGCAGGGTTCACCCTGGACAGGTCACCAACAGGGACAAACAAACATTCACTCTCACATTCACAACTATGGTCCATTTAGAGTCTCCACTTAAACTAGCCTCAATCTGCATGTCTTTGGACTGTGGGAGGAAGCCGGAGTATGAGAGAACCCACGCATACACGGAGAGAACATGTAAACTCCACACAGAAACCAGGATGCAAACCAAGAATCGTCTTGCTGTGAGATGACAGCACTAACCACTAAAAAAAGCAGACAACAGCCATCAGAGAGGCGGTTTTCAGTACTTGGCAATTGTTTGTGTGGGATACTGCAGCAATTACTACTAAGTACTTGTATAATTCCAGCAATAAAGACAGAACATTGATGCGTTAAAGCAGTAATAAATATAAAGTACTCACAGAATAATTTTGTAATAACCACAGAGTATCCATTAAAAAATGTAGTGATGACTACAGAGGACTTGTGTAATAATGCAGTAATTACTACCTATTACTAATGTGATGATGCAGTGATATCTCTTCTTCAGTTTCATGCAAATAATGCTACTAATGTCCGACAATGGTGGCACAAAAGTTTGGACTCAAGAGCATGAGAAAGACAACGCTGTAAAATATCTCAATTTCCTATAGTTCAGACAGAGGTCGGTACCCAGGGTAAGCAGTCAGGCACGGCGAACAAAACCTTAAAAATGTTGGGCAGAAGACTAGGTCAAGAACACAAGCAGGGTCAGAATATACCAGAAAGACTACACTAGGAGATCGCTGGAATGCTTGCATGAAAACAAAGACGAGCTGGCTACAGGACAGGGGAGCACCCAGACTAAACACACATGAGGGTAGAGAAGATCACATGAGCGGGAAACACACAGTGGTTGGAAGTGGAGACCTGGAACGACCGGAGAGGCAAGTTACAAAATAGAACAGGAAATGGAACTGATAATGAAAAGAAACTGAACACATCACTCAGGTGGCAGACGGGGACAGGACAGTGTCAAACTAGAGGTCAAAGAGAAAGCTCTGTACAGATACCTGCTATGAGAAGAATTCTGTAGTCTCCTTGGTGACCATAATTATTTTTCTGTCACATTTGGTATATTTTGACACAAACACGGCAGGTTTCGAAAGATTTTTTATTTCATGTTGCACAGAAGCCCACCTCATTCCACCATTTTGAACTGTGCTTAGTGTTAAAGCAAGGTTTGTGTGAGGAGGAAGTTTGGCATTTTTAGTTGATACTAGGAATTTATAGAAAATCAGTGAGTGTATTTTTAAGCCCGTATTACTCCCTTAAGTCCTATAGGGTTTCTTATTGAGTAGATGCTGTCAGCAGGGCTGCCTCTCTTGTCAAGTCCGCTCTGATTGCTCTCATCACAGTAGCTTGTTGAAGCATGACACTACTGTTTCTTTTTTGGTTCATGTTAGCACTGGTTATCTTTTGGGCATCTCTTAACCCAATATCCAATGAAGGATGGAGTTCGCATGTTCTCCTGTGTCTGTGTCTAGGCGAGGGTGCACTCTGTCTCTTGTCTTATGTCAGCGATATATCTCCTATATCTCATTTGGAACTGTTAGAATGCTACTATACAAGAAACCGCAGTGAGATATATGGAGAAGATGTGGGAACTATGGCTACTTAGAAACCCAACATCTAACCTAACAAAGAAACAACTACAATCTCACGGTTCCAATGTCTGCAAATCAGTGCAATCACTACTAGAGATTGTTGAGGTACAACAAAACTGCTACAGCAAGAGGGGCCAGGACAAATTACATGTGACAAAGAACTCTCTAAAAGTCTGCTAAAAGATATGAATGCAGCACTGCATCCCTACTGTGACATTAACTGAGAACAACACTCTGACGTACACTACAGCAGCAGTGATCCTAGAGACGCTTCGTTACAAGCCATAAGGAGCCGCACCGGACATGGAGAAGGCCACAGGCCAAGATCAAGGCAGCACGTAGATAAATTAGTAAGCTGGAAGAAGACGAGAAACGATGCAGATGAGAAATCATATTGGTGGCTGCGTTGCCCACTGTTGTGGTGGCTTGGATCCATGCCATCCAAGGTGGACTTTCTGTGTGTATCAGTAGCTGTATCATGTCCTCTGGGTTGGGCATGTAGGCCTACTTTAGACAACTGTATGGTGATGTTTTTACATTTCTTAGTATGAAGGCTATATTTTTAGGAGTGAAAAAAAGTCATCTCTACTCTCCAAATCTCATGTTTTACATGACACCACCATAGTTCTGTTCTTGCCTTAAAGATAAGAAGATGTGTTGGCCATGGCTTTCATTAACTGTAATAAACTCTCTCTTCCTCAGATCAGTAAGCAGCACTTGCAGACAGTCAAAGAGCGATTCCAGGCATTCCTCAATGGAGAAACTCAGATCGTGGCTGATGAGGCCTTCATCAATGCTGTCCAGAGCTACTACGATGTGAGTTTGTACCATCTATTACACATTTATCATAGTAATTTGCAACTCTATGAATATAAATCATTTTGATATTTTTCTACATTCATTTACAAATCTATCATTGCTTTATAGAAAAAGCCATTTATCCTGCTAAATACACAAGAAACCAACTAATAGTACACTTTGCAGGCTGTAATCATCCCCCTGCAGAGCCTCTTGTTATTTAATCTGAATCTGCCATGCAAAAAACCTAATAATGGCGTGAAAAGTATCCAAACCTCAGTGGAGAGAACTTGTCTCGCCTCTGATAAACGGTGCAGAGCATGATCTCAGCTCCTGAGGGGAAGTGTTGATAATGTGGTCCCAGGTGGCCATGACTCACTTGACTTGATCCACTCGAAAATAAAGAAGGCATAACATGTGATGAAGGAAGTATTTCCCTGCATCTCGGTCTGTATTGTACTGTTCATTTACAACATAACATTTGACACGTGCACAGTATCTGCAGTGACTCTCGGTGAGTAGAAAAGGCTTCAGTTTCTGGATTGCCCACGTTACATGAAGACAATAATAGCAACGTCAAAGAGCAAAGCCTTAGTCCCCTTACTGCAACACTGTGCATAGACTATAAGGATGTTCAGGCTGAATGTTGGTAAAGACACTTAACAAAGGCTAAGAGACACAGGTTGTGTATATAGCATCAAAGATGTGGTGAAACGGTCTCCATTGAAAAGCACTGAACCTAACTTTTGATTTAGATTTTTACCATATAGTTGTCTTTGTGTCCTTGTGGTAAGTGGACTGTATTTATATACTGCTTTTCTAATTTTTTTGACCACCAAAAGCGCTTTAAAGAACAAGTCGCTTGTATACAGTATATATATAAGTATATTTATAAATTCCACAGAATTTCTCTCTGGCTCAATGGGTGAGTCACCGACATCAGCCAGTTCATAGAAAATCCATCATAACTTTGGACATACAGCTCAGTTTTAACATGCCCATCCCATTGAGGTTATTAATGCATCCTAAATGAATGATGCCATTACGTAAGATTACTAAATCAGTAAACCCTCAGGCTCATTGCTTCATTTTCAACTCCAGAAGGAATATGGAAATTAATCAATGTGTTATTTTATAATTCATGTTGCACCGCACGCGTGTTTGCCGAGAGCTGATCAGGGACAAATGAGGATATTGTGAGATTTAAGGGGACGGCTGGCTGTGGGAATAGAACGAGGGGGTGCATCTGTTGGGTTCGTGGCGCTGACACAGTGACTGGCACTTCCTTATCAGTTAATGTGGTAGCAGAGGCAAACCAGATGAGAATGGTGTGATATTTAACAGACGAAGCTCGTGGCGCAGGTTATCCAATTCAATTAAAACCTAAAGATCCCAGCCCGGCTTTAGCCCCAGGCCAAAGCTGATGGCAGCAGACAGACAGACAGACAGACAGACAGACAGACAGACAGAGAGAGAGAGAGAGAGAGAGAGAGAGAGATTGGGGGGACAGACAGAAATAGAAGGATAAAGAAAATCAGAGACAAACAAACAAGCTCATTCAGTCTGAAATATCAGTTCAATTTCATGGCAGCGATGTTTGGTTTGTCATTGAATGTCTTGCTTTTTTCTGTCGCTGAGATTTTCCAAGATAATGTGGAGGTTCATGGAATTTCAGAAAAAACAATAATTCAGTGTTTCCGTGACTTTTAGTTTTTTATTGGTTCTGCTATTTACAGAATGACCTCATGATTTTGTGCAAGGGGACACTGTTTCAGGAAACAGATGTTGCTGTTGAATTGTCTTAATGGAGTTTTGCAGTGCTACAAGCACCTTGACCTTGAACGAAAGTCCATTGACTGTCAGTAGTGCAGCAGTAGAAATCTTAGGAGCTGATATAGTTAGAGTGCCCTTCTCTTATTTCCTTTAAAAGCCGGATAAGAATGATTCTCTGCAGAGGGAAACATTATCAGCTTGCACAAAGACTACATTTGTTGAGCACCTGCCTAGGTGCATGCTATTCTCTTCATAATGAGCCTTTAAATAAGAAATACTGTGCCATTGAGTTTAGACGTGGTTTTTGGTGGTCAATCCCTTTTTGCCGCCTCAGAATAGAAATGCACCAACAATGCACCTTGCCACAAATTATTTTCAGACCCAAACGCTCATGGGAGCTCAGATAGGTGCAAGTTTGCTATTTAAAAAATATAGGCCTCTTAAAATAGGTCTTAAAATGAGGTTTGGTCAGGTGCATTGTTGGTCCATGAAGTGAATGAATCACAAATCTGTTGGCTTTAAAAACCGAACTGACCTGTCAATTCACACATCGTTTCACTGATTGCAGGTTTTCCTAAAGAGTGACCGCGTCTCCCGGATGGTGCAGAGCGGTGGCTGCTCGGCCAGCGACTCCAGGGAGGTTTTCAAGAAGCACATCGAGAAGCGGGTGCGCAGCCTGCCCGAGATCGACGGTCTGAGCAAAGAGACCGTGTTGAGCTCCTGGATTGCCAAGTTTGACACCATCTACCGCGGTGAAGAGGACCCCAGGAAGCACCAGCAGAGGATGACCGCCAGCGCTGCCTCCGAGCTCATCCTCAGCAAAGACCAGCTCTACGAGATGTTCCAGCAGATCCTGGGCATCAAGAAGTTCGAGCACCAACTCCTTTATAACGCATGCCAGGTTAGTCTGATTTTTATACCGGGAGTGTGTGTGTATGACATATGTCCATCTTCATGCCCAACTTGTGACAAATGTCTCCACAGGAACTTGACTTTGTCGTTTGACCTAGATGGTTTTAGAGAGCCTTTTCATCATGTTGTTTTTTTTTCATTCAACAACTCCAAAAATTAGCTCGACAATCGGATGAAATTGCCCTTTCAGGTCACTTCCTAATTCCAGTCTGACATTCATGTTCATTGTACCTGTTGTCTGTGTGGGAGGGGGGTTAACTGATTGTTTGTTGATCTGATTGTCAGGTGATGTACAAAGTTGTGGTAGTGGTACGTAGGGCCCAGTCCATGTTAGTCCCGTTGATTGAAGCAATACATTGATCATACGAGGTACGTCAGTCTCATCCCGACTGCTGTTGTACCTTCACTGGCTCTGGCGCAGAAAGATTCCATCCATGTTCTTGATCCCACCTACAGAGCTCGGACCGGTCCAGTTGTCTTTCCGTTCAGGGTTAGGGTTAGAATCGGACTGTTTCACTACTGTCCTGTAGAGACATGGGACAATAAATAGTTACACTGTCTCTGAGATTACTGTACCGAACTAGAAAGTAACAAAATGTATCATTTTATCCTGGATCACATCACGTCCTGGATTCTATTCTTATCTTATCGCGGCACGCTGTTGTTCATTTTAGAGCACAAATGAGTACCAACAAGTTAGCGTTGATCATCAGTTAAGAATCTGTCTTTGGCATTTGAATCTTTTTTTTATCCAGAGCAACTACTCCAAACCTGAAATCATTTTCTGCAAATGAAGCACCTCATTGTAAATGACTGTAACAGTAATGGCCTCACTGGGAATTCTCATCTAAAGCGAGACGTGAGCGGTGCGCAAGTGAGACTGCAGTGCTCAGTTTGTTCAATCCACACTGACTTCAACCTCCATGCGGCCGTTTTCTAAGGAGCTGATGAGCTGCAGACAAACTGTCTGGTCACACTGTCCTCACCAGGCTCAGGGAAGTATCTCACGTATACACGAGGAGAGCAACTTTGTTTTTATTCATCAATTCATTGGTTTAACGTTCCACTGAAACCAGTAAACTCATAGCTTGGTTATCTTCATCAATCATTACAGATGCTGTTGAAAAGCTCACGACATATAATCAGCCTTCTCTGAAGAGGAGGACACGGAGTGTAACAAACCACCTGCGGTTGTGGTGATGTGACCGGAAATGTTCCTGGAAAGCTTTCTACTATTATCAAATTAATAATGCATGAATTTTGATTCATCATCACAATTAGTGCTTGGTTGAACTCTATTTTAATTCTGTTTGATGGCCACAATATGTCTCTTATTTGCAACTGTCTTAAAACAATGTGTATATACATATATATATGATATACAGTATACGAATTTGAGTTTAATCATGCGACCAGAAGGATTATGTACTGATCTACACAACAAAGTAAGGACAAACCACAAACCAAATATGTATGTGTCACACTACTTCTCCCTTAGTTTTTCTGGAGAAGACATCCTTAGACTCACGGACTTGTGTTTGTCTCAAAAATAGAGACACAATTAAGGCTGTTGTTTTTTCTGTTGCGGATGGTCTCAAATGTTAGCATCTCTGCATGTGAATTTTTTCAGCGATACTTTCTTTGTAATCGTTCAACAACACGTTCCTAAGCAATGTACGGCATGAAATCTAACATCTAGCAGTGTACAAATCTAGCACGAGGGGAGCAAACAGATCATTATGGTACCAATGGAAAATCTGCTGCCGGATGGAAAAATGAGTTATTAATATATGCAGAGTGCAATGGTAATGAGAGGATAGAGAGCTGGGCTGTAAAGACAGATTGATGTGGTAATAATGCTGTCGAGTCGTGGGCAGTCTGGAGGCCGGCCTTCAGATACACAGCTCGTCTTTTGTCGCTGAAGAGGGGGCTACTCAACGACAGTGCTCCTTTATGCTTCAATTTTGATAGAGTACGGTATAGTAACATCTTTACCCACACTTACTTACTGTAATTTTACCCTGTTTTCACAACAAAAAATTGAGCTTTTTGAAAAGGAGCAGACACAGATATTGATAGAAATATCTCAGTGAGCATCAGTTGTCTTATATATGAGTGTCTGAACATGCTGACAGTCAAACCACATAGGTTTTAAGACCAAATAGGACGGAGCAGATAACAAGTCTAGGTCACTAGACGTCATGTCAGGATTGTTATTATCTTATTGAAAATGGAGACATCAATGCACATCGTATCCCAATCTCAGGGTTATGATGGGTGCTCCTAACAAACATAAAACATCCCAATCTATTTCTGGAGAGGCCTTTTAACTTCAGGTCAACCATCTGTGAGACATACTATATATCATCATGCGCAATATTTAAGTTAAAGCAATAGTAAATATAAAAAATGTATTTGCTAACAAATTCTACAACAGATATACAAACATTTTATAATTGTTAAAGCATTAAGTGTGGACCTCGATCTACAAAACTGACTGTAAGATGTCTCAGTATTGGGCCTAGGGCCTCACACGGAATCCAATGAATATATTTAAGTAAATTACTATTCATACAGTATAAATATTGTGTATCTCTTGGTCTAGTTTTCAGTACACACAACCACAATCATGGGGAAGACGTCCGACTGTACAGTTGTCCAGCAGACGCTCATCCACACCCTCCACAGGGAGTCACAGAGGGTCATCGCTGAAGGGCTGGTTGTATGCAAAGTATACTGTTTCAAAGGGAAATTGACTGGAACTTGGGAGAGCTCCACAATGAGCGGACTGAGACTGGAGTCGGTGCATCAAGAGATATTCATTCATTTTTGATAAACTACAAAATGGTAAATATTGTGGTAAATACCAAGTTAGATATGTTATGTTTCAAAGATACACAAAGATGTGTAAAATACATTATTTTATGTGAGAGGATGGAATGTTTACTATTAGAGGATAATCAAAATTATATATTATTCAAAAGTATTTCAAACTCATACACATGTACTGCTCCATATCCGTGACAGCAAGATGTGACTAGGGTTCGGGTCTGAGGACTAGTTGTGACAGGTACGCTCTGTGAATGTTGGCATATGGTTATTCAAATCTACACGGAACAAAATTATAAACGCAACGCTTTTGTTTTTGCCCCTATTTTTCATGAGCTGAACTCAGAGATCTAAGACATTTTTCTATGTACACAAAAGGCTTATTTCTCTCAAATATTGTTCACAAATCTGTCTAAATCTGTTAGTGAGCACTAGATAATCCATCCACCTCACTGGTGTGGCATATCAAGATGCTGATCAGACAGCATGATTATTGCACAGGTGTGCCTTAGGCTGGCCACAATAAAAGGCCACTCTGAAATGTGCACTTTTACTGTATTGGTAGGGTCCGGGGGGGGGTCCGAAGACCAGTCAGTATCTGGTGTGACCACCATTTGCCTCACGCAGTGCAACACATCTCCTTCGCATTGAGTTGTTTAGTTTGTTGATTGTGGTCCACTCCTCTTCAATGGCTGTGCGAAGTTGCTGGATATTGGCAGGACCTGGAACACGCTGTCGTATACGCCGATCCAGAGCATCCCAAACATGCTCAATGGGGGACATGTCCGGTGAGTATGCTGGCCGTGCAAGAACTGGGATGTTTTCAGCTTCCAGGAATTGTGTACAGATCCTTGCAACAGGGGGCCGTGCATTATCATGCTGCAACATGAGGTGATGGTCGTGGATGAATGGCACAACAATGGGCCTATGTTATGTCCATAACATACGCCTGCCCATACCATAACCCCACCGCCACCATGGGCCGCTCGATCCACAACGTTGACATCAGCAAACCGCTCACCCACACGACGCCATACACGCTGTCTGCCATCTGCCCTGTACAGTGAAAACCGGGATTCATCCGTGAAGAGAACACCTCTCCAAAGTGCCAGACGCCATCGAATGTGAGCATTTGCCCACTCAAGTCGATAACGAACTGCAGTCAGGTCGAGACCCCGATGAGGACGACGAGCGTGCAGATGAGCTTCCCTGAGACGGTTTCTGACAGTTTGTGCAGAATTTCTTTGGTTATGCAAACCGATTGTTGCAGCAGCTGTCCGGGTGGCTGGTCTCAGACGATGTTGGAGGTGAACATGCTGGATATGGAGGTCCTGGGCTGGTGTGGTTACACGTGGTCTGCGGTTGTGAGGCCGGTTGGATGTACTGCCAAATTCTTATGGTAGAGAAATGAACATTCAATTCTCGGGCAACAGCTCTGGTGGACATTCCTGCAGTCAGCATGCCAATTGCACGCTCCCTCAAAACTTGCGACATCTGTGGCATTGTGCTGTGTGATAAAACTGCACATTTTAGCCTGTGCAATAATCATGCTGTCTAATCAGCATCTTGATATGCCACACCTGTGAGGTGGATGGATTATCTCGTGCTCACTAACAGATTTAGACAGATTTGTGAACAATATTTGAGAGAAATAAGCCTTTTGTGTACATAGAAAAAGTCTAAGATCTTTGAGTTCAGCTCATGAAAAATGGGGGCAAAAACAAAAGTGTTGCGTTTATAATTTTGTTCAGTGTATATTACCTGATATACTTACACCTGCATTACACTGTGTTTGGATTGTAATCAGATAGAGCTTTGTAAATCCACGTACAACTACAGGAAGCAGTCCTCTCATCAGTCCTCACTCACATTGGATGATACCAATCTTCATGGATGCCTACTATAGGCTTTGGTTATAGTTTTCTTGGACCTTGTTACGGCCACAAAAAAACATTAACAAAACATTCTGGCTCAATCTTGTGACCAGTAACATATAATGAGGATACCATACCCGAGGATCAATTTTGAACAAAAAGTATTTCATTCAAAGCAACATAATTAAATAAATTGCCAAATTTTAACAAACCCTTGAGAGACAGGAAGCCGGGCCAAAAAGAACAAACGAGGGAGGAGTGTGGGCCAACCAGCAAAAAGGCCGTAGGACCCACAACTTCCCCATGAACTATCCAGAGCTTTTAAGCATCCAAACTGGAAATAAAGACGCGGAAATAGGACCACCAGCCTCGACAAGAACTATCCCTTTAAACAGGAAACATGAGCTGAACGGAGTTATTGGATCTCATTTGGATCTCAATATGGACACTGGAGACGCATATGTACAAATCAGATGTAGATTCAATCTGAATTCAAAACACATTTGAATGCCCGGTGTAAATGGAGTGAAAGTGACCAGAGCATTAGAAACATGTGCACAGTGCGACAACACCACCTCCACCCACTGTGCGGCTTAAAAACAGATCAATAAATGAGTCGCTTAAAGAAAAACTGCATCTGATGTAACACACAGTGACATCCAACAGGTGTCAATGTCACTGAGTTAATATCCTTATATATCCTAAAAAACTCTTTTCCGTGCAAAGGACTGAGGCGCACCATGTCCTCTTGTCGATTGCCATTTCTGGAGTAATCACTCTGAATTAATGCGCTGTAATCTGAGAAATCTGCCGCTGTCTGCTGCAATACAGCTCCGAAGGGAGGCATGGGGGAATGGCAGGCGCTGTTTTTAATGCTGCTTGTCAATTTTGAATGAGACGTGTCATTTGAATGCATGTTATTCTCATCTACTCTATATGAGCCCATGTGGACTCGTTGCTCTCTGGATTCATCCAACCGCTGTGCAGTGTTCTTATCAGCCATATAAGTTTGATCTTAGGGGGAATTTGTTCTGATCTCCTCTAAATTGTGAGCTGATGTGTGAAGCACTTTACCTGGAATGAAGGGAGGCAGGCAACCCTATTATCAGAGGCAGACTTATATTTATTTTCTCTGTATTTTAAGGAAGAAGCCACATCTTTTCTGAATTGCTCTTTTCCCCCCCTGTTCTTTAGATATCTAGAAATCAGAAATGCACTTCATCATTTGACATCTTTGAGTGTTTGTCACTTGTCCTGTGTACATACTCAGAAGCTCCTCAGACATTTGTAGTGTGGAGTTTAAATACAGCATAGATTTGGATATGGACAATAGTGCAGAATTGTCTCTTCCAACATATTTCATCCCAAAGGATCCCAATCAAAAAGCACAACAGCTGTCTTGCCGCTGTGTTTTTTTGATTTGTTGTTGTGTTTTCCTATTTGTCGTTGTGAATTGCACTTCAGGGCCCACCGTGCAGATGGGGCTCAATAACCTCCCACACCTTGGTGTGCTCAAACACCTGTTCCGGTGGTTGGAAGAGATCAAATTACTTTAACAACCTCTGGGGAATACTTCACATTTGCTTCCTTTTGGTTAAAATGAATAATTAAAAAAATTCTTCTTTATTAAAATAACAACGGCTCAGTTATGAAATTATAAAATCAGCCATTTATGGTGTTTTTTTTATCGCATAAGATAGAAAAAAAATAGGCTCACTCTCTGTGAGGTCCCTGCAGAACAGAGATGAGGCAGTGGAAAAGGGACAGAGGACGTGGAAAGGGATGGAGAGTAAAATGAAAAGAGATGAGGCTCGGAGACCGAACTGTTTAAACAGAGGTGGTGATTAGAAGGAGGCCGGCAGGAAGGGAGGCGCAGGCATTAGAGGAAACAGGACTTTCCACTAAATGAGCCGTGTGTTCTCCAGTTATCAGCGCTGAGGGTAAATATTGGCTTCTTGGGGCGGGGGCTGCACTCTTGCTAATAACGGGCAATTAAATCCAACAGTACCGAGCCACGATTAAAACAACTGTGACTCTTTAACAGGGCTTTCAAACAGAGCCGAGATGACAATGATTTTCTTTTTTCAGGCCTCAGTTCGACGAGAGCGGCTGTTCGTCGAACTGAAAGTGAAATAATTCCTCGGTATGTAAAAGCCCTCTGAAAGTACTGGCAGATGGCTGACTGAGTTAAAGGCAACATGACGCTAAGTTACTTCTGAGCAAATATATTTGACGCGTCCTTCACATGCAGCTTCCAATCCAAAACCGTGGCATACTGCACGAAGGTAATCCTTTAATCCACGCTGTGGAGCTAGGGAAGTCCCCGCACTAAGCGAGATGCCGAAACATCCCCTTTTCCCCGCGCAAGCTTATGTCTCATGGTGCCACACAGCTGGCTAATGCAGCGTGTGTGCACCCTGGAGATGACCCCCGGCCGGAGCCAGTTCAACACAGATGCACGTTGAGGCAACTGCAATGGGGTGTGTCCGCCTCCTGTCATCTTTTGTCACCTGTGGCTCGGGCTCGGATGCCCGTGAAGAAAGAGCCAGACAGAGAGCTCCCCTCCCGACGTCTTCCAAAGCAACATGTCGCTGCCCTCATTAGTGGAATGTCTGGCGCCGCACACAATGAGCTGTATGCTGAACCTCCCCGTTGCCTATAGCCCAACAGACACGATTCCAGCATGGCCCTTTTCAAAGTGTGTGTTTGCTTTCCCACAGGCAGATGCAAAAAGTCTACATCTTAACAAGTCATTTTTACTAAGAGGCCTGTTGTGTGGTGCTGAAAACTAGTCATCTAAGGTTCCCATTATTTGTAATTTGCCCTTGGATTAAAACATGTATCAGCACATGATGTCACTAGACTGGACACAAAAGGTTCACGTCCCAAGCTGAGCTCCTCAACCTGTGTGAGTCTGTACTTTTATGAACACTGATGTTATGTTTTAGTTAAGTGATGCTTGATGAATAATCAGTAATCATTTACATGAGAAAAGATCCCCACACAAATTAAGTTCATTTGACAGATTCTGTTCTGACAGGACATTCATAACCAGTTAATGATATTCATTACATTTTAAGGAAGCTTTCTTTTAGGTTTAATTTGAGTTCAAGAGGGAACGCCTGCTTCAAGCAGCAGGTACATTTTATTCACTTCATTGCACAGAATCCTTACACCAGCTTGAAACTGGAGGGGATTATCTATAACAAATATAATCTTATGATTGACAGGAAATCTTAATGACCTGATGATGATAATGACACGACTCTGTGTTGTTTGGGGGGTCACTTGGATCTCTGGCAGCCATGCTGGTTCGAGCATCACTTCAAACAGGCCAGTGGACGCCAAATGAGATGATTGTTCTCTAACAAACTCCCCACATCATAAGAGCAGCAGGGTCAAAAAGTGACGCGCGCGTCTTCTGATGAATGTGCCCTTGGCAGTAATGATGGCTGGAACCGGGAGACAAATTGAATTGTCGGCCAACACAGCGGATATGTAGTGAGGGAAAAACAGTGGGCGGCTCTTTTCTTTCAGATGGGTTTTAGTCATTAGGGCTGTGGTGGGTGAAAGCCTCCAGTTGATTACAAAAGACTGGAGACACACCAGTTTCATGAAAAACAATCAATGCTGATTTCAGGAATCACTCTGAGTCAATTCACACAAATATTAAATTACTTCAACAGCAACATCTGTCAGTTACTCCGAGTGATCCACAACAAAGCATGTTCAGGAGGATCACTTTTCACTCAAGCAAAAGTTCCTATGGAAACCCCAACAGACATGTCGCTGTTGAACTGTGAGCAAAGAAATGACACAGATATTAGTCCCTCAAATATGCCTGCATTTTCCCTGGGAAGTCTGTGAAAATGTCAAAAAACATCTCACAACGATAAAGAAAGTAAAAACAAGTTCCCCCTGGTCCAGATTTGCCCCAAAATTTAGTGGGTTCTTTCTTGGTCCCATCCTTCCACCAAGTTTTGTTGACATCTGTTCAACAGTTTTTGCATAATCCTGCTGATAAACAAACAAACAGCGGCAAATCTTCTTTGGTGTAGGTAATAATTATTTTTTTTACAAATATGGGTGAACTGAACCTCGAAACCATTCATAGAATTACTTCTGCTTGGCATTATATGTAAAATATAAAAGAAATAAAAAATATTAAAATGAATTTGACTTTTCAGGGTGGATGCGAGGGATGGTTTCAAAACCTGGGGACATGCATATGCAAGAACAACAGTACTCTGATTCAATTAAAAAATTTGCGGCACAATTATTACTGTATTACTTTATTTATTCAGTTGACCCCTGTGGGACAAATGGCTGCAATAAGCTTTCTCCCCTTGGTCATGGTCTTCGCCCCGTGACAGATCCATCTCCTGTAGCCCAGCCATCACTGTTCTTCACACCTTCCCTTGATATTGCTAAAGTTAATAATTATTAATTATTGCTGATTACCAAAGTAGATCCTACCAATGCACAACAAATGGCACCCCGTGTGAGGCTGGATATTGTTTTTAACAAAGTATGTCCTGTGAGGCTCTGAAAATATCAGCTTCCTTGCCATATTACATAATACATAAAATCCCTAATTAAATGATTTTGAATTATTCATTTTCATGCTTCTATTACTATTTGCCAAGCACATACGTAGTGTCATTTGAGGTTCACTTTCAGTGTGTAATTTGTGGTTAGTAAATTCATGGTGAATTGCTCCAAACTTGGATGGGTGGCTGTGGCTCAGAAGATTTTATTTAGAGCCAAAATGCAGTTGCAAAGGCATTTCCAATGTATCTGAGTGACACTAGATGCAAGAGTGAACATGAGCCTGTCTTCACCTGCAAATTTCCACAGCTTTGTCCTCTTTATAAGCTTAAGTTTTTTATTAGTTTTTTTTCTTCCATTCTTTGTCTGTGTACATTTTCTCCCAGCTTGGTGTTTATGAAAGGCAAACAAGACGGGTGGGACGTGCTGTGATTGGTTATCCAGTATTGCTGCGAAACCCTTGGATTCCCTGCGCATATTTGCTCTGATAACAAAAATGGAGGAGACACCAAATAACCTACAGCCCTGGGACAACATAAGTGTTAAGCCCAGCGCTTGCCCTCAGCAGTGACAGTGTGTGTTTGTGAGAAACTGATATGAAATGTGTACAGAGGATGACATACCGTCAACTCTTTTTATGAGACTGTTCTCCGACTCATATGACAAACGTTTGTTGGTTTTGAAACGTATGTGGTTGTTTTGAAGACCGTAGATAAGATATGCCTCTCTAGCGTTACCACATACACGACCACTAGAGGTCAGCGGTGGACCTGGTAAGTCCGTCAAGTATATGTATTCAAATGGATTAAACATATTTTCTCGCCATGCTTCTGTAACCCTATCCATCACCCTTACGTTTACCTCCTGTCACCGGTGGCGCTATTTTAGGAAACTGTCTACGTTGGTCATTTTGACCACATACGCCAGAGTTCGTCGTATGAGTAGGAGGACGTTTTAAAGGTTGTGCACATGTTAGCACCACACACACACACACACACACACACACACACACACACACACGCACGCAAACATTCACCAGTGCCCTTTATCCTCTTGTATGTTGTTGCCATGACAACTGTACACAGAGGCTACTAGTCATTCCCCTCCCCCTTCCTTTGTGATGCCAACTGTTGTCCCCTTATCTGAATTAAGGGCGAGCGATTGCTTCACTGTTAATCACTATCGGGGCTTGGGCCTGTTAATCCACCCAGAGGAGATAACAACTGGTTTAAATCAATGGAGAGAGGACAGAAGAGGAGGGGAGAATTAGAAAAGTTGAGGTTATCAATATGATGAAATGTCATGTGTGGATGCTGATATTCTTAGTAAATGATCAAAGGTTTGGAGCAGGTGTACTGTACAGTGGAGCTGTGTGTTTAGTTGTCATCTCTCACAAAGTCATGCATGATATACACAGACTCAGATGTGTACTGATCTTTCCCTCACTCCTTACATAGAGTAATAGATTGCAGTCAATTCATTTTTCAAACACCTGCAGAATCATCATCACTACACGTTGTGTACTACATCAGAGTTATTAATACTGCTATTAAGGGAACATGAATTTGTGTACATCATGCTATTTAAAATCTGATTTATTGTTTGAAGGGATCATACTGTATTGATTTCACACTCATAAAATGTCAGAAAATAGATATAGTACTAACAGTTAGCATACAGGCAGTGATTCGTGGCCAGCATGGTGTACTATCTGATAAGAAAAAATGAATTGGACACACTCCACACTTCAGCTAACTGTGTGAGACAGCTCAAGTTTGATCTTTGATCAGCTTGGATTTGATTTGAGAGTGGTGATTCATAATAATAACAACAATGAATTATATAATTGATTAATAGTTGCTGGTTTGACTTATGGAATGCATCCAATATGATCATGATTTCTACTTTTCCACGTCCCCATTGCACGTATACATGTCTGAAGTTCAGCTCTGGGGTGATGGAGAAATATCCCACCGGAGCCAGGTTTGTGTAGCAGTTAAGCCAATTACTGATTCAAGATATGTATGTTTGACATAAAATGTAGCTATTCAGCATCCTCAAATCTAAAGCGAGAAGGCCGATTATTTTACATGTCAAGCCAGCAACTCAGTGCGCGCCTTGCACAACATGCATGCCAACTGCCAAAGACGTGCGCTCCCCTGGCCATTGCACAACACTGTGAACAGGTACATGAATACATGTAGAATCATACTATAGTCAGAACTGCAGAATTAACAGAATAATAACAATGTAAATTGTATTATTGCTTCAAAGTGATGAACGATCCACAACTTGGTTTGATGAACAGCAGACTAATTTACGGGGCTGCTGCTACAGGTGTGGACCACTCAACTCAAAATATGAAAAAATACGTGTATGCGGGAAGTTCTCCTTTTTCACTCGTACACGCGATTTAAGAACAAATCGGCTTGTATGGACGGTTCTTGCCTGAGACCCATTGAGTCACAAAATGTGTATCAGGCATCAATATCTGAATAAAACCAGAGAAGGAATAAAGAAGTTAAACTGACTGCACAGGGCTTTCCATAATCATCAAATCACAAAATTGACACCCAACTCGGCCGTCACATGACCCAGCAAACACTTCTTTTGAGCCAGTGGAGACCTGCACGTGTTGGTCATTGGGCCATTTAAAGAAATGTTGCGAATGCTTTCAATTTCAAGGACTTTCAATTACACCTTCAGAAGATGACGGTGTTCAAGTTATGGTTGTAAAGTATTTGAGAGCAGCAGAGGAGCTGAGCTCCATCAGTAGAAAAGCATCTCAGCGGGAGTCGAAGAGAACGTACTGTATTTGTAGGTACAAAAGGGACAGTGGAGTTACTGCTCCCCGCTGATCAAGACCCAACTGGGAGCGAAATATTTTGTTGATGGGGGTTTAATGCACTCAGCTGACCTGGAGTCACTTGAGACCACTATCAGCAGGAAATGTCAGCCCTTAAGTGTACAGACATTGATGACATGTTGACCATTCTCTGTGTGACGTTATTGTACCAACTTTAGTTGCACTTTATTTCAAAGATGTAAGTCATTTTTGTCATTTAACGATGCAATCTGTTACTAATTTAAGGTAAAATTATAGATATTGTTCAGTCGGTGCATGTCCTATCAATAATTTCCAATTGGTTTCTAGTATCAACTAGTCAGTACATAGTAGCCCAGCTGAACATACAAAGGAACCAAATTACGACACTTCACTTAAGTCGCAGAATATCTTTCCATGGAAATCTAAAGGAAGTGTTAAGCAAATGAAGGGATTTGAACAATAAAACATTTCCCCATAATGAATAAATGCATGCAGGGACGGACTGGGACTAAAAAATGCCCCTGGACTCCCCCCGTTGTGCTGTTGTGGTCTTAATTGTGCATTGTGTTTTTAGTTTTTCTTGATATATTGTTTCTTTTTGCTCTGTGTTTGCCCTCTATATTGTTTATGCCTTTGTAAAGCACTTTGTGACTTTTTTGCCTGTGAAAAGTGAATCATTTTTTCCTTCTTACTTACTTGTTTCTCCAGAACGTCCAGATGGCCAGTCCGCCCCTGAATGCATGACAAAGTTTCTGTTTGCTGTAGTGGCCTTCTGCCTATATTTTCTGACTTGAAATGGCTCACAGCTTCAGTCCTGAAGGATATACTCCCAAACAGCCAATAATACTTGAACTCTCAAGGTGCGTTCACACTGGACGCAACGTGAATTATTATTCATTTTTTGATGTGTAAATTTGTGGTGTATGTGTGTGTGTGTGTGTGTGGCAGTGGTAATTCAAACGCGCTCCTCAGTCGGTGGTAACAGCAGGGGTGGGTGTTCGAGCAAGATGTTAATGCACCCAGTTGGAGAAAATCAATGGCAGGGACAGACGGCGAGCCAAAGAGAGAACAATCCCATCAGACGATCCCATGTACCTGCCAATTCTCTCTTTCTATTATACCGCTACACTGCCACTACACCTCCAGTCAGTGAAAGATTCTAAAACTATTTCTAATGGGTGTCCAGGTCCAGTAACATCTGGCTTTTATATCTTTCTGGAGCCCAGTGTCCTCAAAAACTGAGATGGGTACTACTATTGGATGCCACTATATTGATATTTTCAATAATGGTCTGGCTGAGCCATGAACAACTATAACCATTCAAGCCAGACAGATGATAGAAAATGATTTTCTATAGGACAGAATGGCAAGTCACAACAGGTTACTTTCATCTCTTCACTCCTGAAAGGTATAGTGGATTTTCAACATGGATGATGGCGCAGGCTCTTTGAAAATCACGATAACATTTTAATCATACGTGTATGTATGCAAACCCACCTGGTTCCCCCCAAAATAACTTCTACTCTTTTCAGGACCTGCATCAGACACTCATATCATTTGTATATTCATAATCTTTTCTACACATGCACACACATTTGATGTTCTAATGCAGATTTATTTCACAGGTTTAAAATGGTTGACGTACAACAACAAACTCTGGAATTATTTGTGAACATCACTTTACAAGTTCAAAGTCTTATCCCAATTCAAGCATATGTAACTCCTCAATGCTTTCAGATTTGGAGGTGCCGACTCTCATCCAGCTGCCTCACACTTGACTGCTGACAATCCCAGTACACGTTCAAGGTCAAGGTCTGATGGAGCCCACAGAATCACACATTCTGCAAAGAACAGGGAAGCAATGCTGAGGTCCCCAGAAAGGACATTCTTCTCCTTCTGGCTGTGCCTTTAAATCCTGTCCATAAAAATCACAAACCCAATCCAGGAACAATCAAGTGAAGCTTCCCGCCCAAGACTACACAGCTCACACTCCAGTTCTGTTACCGAATGGTTCTTATTATCAACGTTAATCTATATTATGTTCATTTAACAGACGCTTTTGTCCAAAGCGACTGACAATAAGTGCATTCAACCATGAAGATTCGTATGTTAGGATGGCAAGAATGAAGTGCAAAAGGAGAGCGGGGCACCACGCGTCTTGGGTTCCACTCGGTAACTTGAATAACCCTTCAACCCTGTTACAGGACACTATCAACATCTGTACACTAGGCAACACAACTCATATAACACTTTCAAAGATATCACCCAAAAGTGCAAGTGCATCAATGGAGTACCTAAACATTTGTCAAATAGGCAAAAACAGCTGCAATTGCTCATTTTAGAATTTGTTTGGGGTGTAAAGTTTGACCATTTCTGTATATAGGAGGGGCCTGAGCCATTCACAGCACGGTAGGCAAGTACCAGAGCCTTGAATCAGATTCATGCCACCCCCAGAAGCCAGTGCAGGGTGCTGAGGAGCGGTGTAGTGTGGGAGGATTTTGGTAGGTTGAAGCTGCTGCATTCAGGATTCAGGACCACCTAGGATTAAAAACGACCATGTTTTACTAAAATCGCATGGTTTGTCTGTCTTACTCAGAGAAGACTTGTTTGACTGACGGTCCTTGTGACACTCAGAGACAGGCTCTTTATTCCCTCAAATGTAGACTTAGATCATCGTATCTTCTACTACACGTATAGGCTCTGTACTTTGACCCTGGTTCCTATGGCAACCACCATTGGGGAATGAGGCAGCTAGACCCAACCAGTGTCTTCTTAGCTATCCTAGAGACAGGGCCTACTTTCAGCTGACCGGTGGGCTCCAATTGTCAAATACTACCTTACTAACATTTAATACTAAAGGAAAAATACCTTTAGGGAAAATTCCTCCCCTGGACAAAATCACACACACGTGCACGTGCACATGCACAGGCTCCCGCGCACGCACGCACACACACACACACACACACACACACACACACACACACACACACACACACACACACACACACACACACACACACACAAACACACACATACACAGTGGTGTGACAGCATTACCATTAACCTGTTCCACCTCCCTCATAATCAGCAGGAAGGGCTGCAGAGAGAGTATTGATTCTGCAGCCTGTGGGCAAAGCCGCCGATGAGGTCCTCATGGTTATCAGATTGATTCCTGCTCCCAGTTTCACTGGCCTCCGTGAGAAGCAAGGCTTCACTTGGCCAACTGGAAAAAGGAAGGTATTGACAGATGGAAGCAATGACATACCCCAGAGGGGCATTTTTCTCAGTGATTATGGGTACAAGCGGGCTGGTAGGACATTGGCTTTACAGGAGAAAAATCATCAATTCACACTGCGCTGCCGAAGTTTTCTAATGTGACACTAGCAAATCTGTCTTAAAAACATAAACGGATTTTAAATCATCACATGCCCAGTGCATTACTGATCAGTGAATCCCCCTGTTCATTAGTGTGGCTAACAGTGGAACCCCCCCCTCACACAGCTAGGACAAATGGTGACACACAAGCTCTCACAGCTCACACAGAATATCGTTTTTTTGCCACTGTGTGTGTGTGTGTGTGTGTGTGTGTGTGTGTGTGTGTGTGTGTGTGTGTGTGTGTGTGTGTGTGTGTGTGTGTGTGTGTGTGTGTGTGTGTGTGTGTGTGTGTGTGTGTGTGTGTGTGTGTGTGTGTGTGTGTGTGTGTGTGTGTGTGTGTGTGTGTGTGTGTGTGTGTGTGTGTGTGTGTGTGTGTGTGTGTGTGTGTGTGTGTGCAGAATAACTCAACAACACAAGTGGATTTTAACCAAACCTTTGGAGGGTATCTCCATATGTTCACTTTTGGAGCTGATTGGTATATACAGTATATATCTATATATATCTGTAGATATATATCTATAGATATATATTGTCCACAAGACACATTTTCTGAGAGAGAAATCTAAAGCCGATATTGACCAGAAAACCATTCCCCAGGATGTCATTTTCTGACACCACTGATATAAGTGGTGTCAGAAAATGACATCCTGCATAGTTCACAATTTTAATTTCCAAGGTATCTCCGCATCCTATAGGACCTTATATGATAATAATGCATTAACTTTTGTTTCTAATAACATTAGAAACACAATCTACAACATATGTTGATTAAATATTCATTCTTCATTGTGAATGCAGTCATCATGAAATAATATTATCACGTTATATAAAGTTTGCATTGGGGTATGACCAGTGCATGCTCAGGGAATGTGTCGCTCCTCAGATGCTTTTCATTCGCATTGTGTTCCCTGAGGTGGTAGCTTCCAATTCGATGAGATTTCTCAGGACAGACTTGTGGCGGAATAATTGATGCAGTTGACGCTGATTCAGGAAGACGGAGGCTGCGGATGTCTTAAGCAGAAGTATTTATTATAAGAGTTCAATATTGAGGAGACTTCTGGTTCGCTACACAGACCAACAGGTTCACAGTGTCTCTGTCAGAGAAATGTCATCGTCTCACAAACAGAATAGCTATCTCCATAGTAACACTCTGTATTTACCACTATGTGTCCTGCACAAACTCCACGACTGTGACACCCGGAGACGGCCTTCAGCCACCCATCGACTGTCTCGGCCCGCCACAGATAAGATGACCTCGCACAGTGCCTGAGAACACTCTTCTTTGCAGTTTCTCAGAAGAGGAGAGGAATTCCTCAACAAGACTTTCCTCTTCATTTCAATATTATTTTCATAATTTTCTTGCAATTGATTTCCCCAAAACATATTAAGCTGATGCAAAATATGCCAGTAAAGACAGCACATGAGTGAGATCATTTCCTCTTTGTTTCGTTCTGAATCCTGTTCAGCAGGCACATTTTTTACATTGTGTTTTTTTAATTGGAGAAGACATGGACATTTACACTGTCTTCACCATGTAAGGATGAATGTCTCATGAGGAAAGCCTGATTCAGTTCACTAACTTTACCTCAATATCTTTATAATTCTTGAAAGCTCTTGATCAAGTTTTTCCTCCTTATTTATTAATATGGTTTGCTTTCTCCTAATAATCATTATTATCCTTGTTGTTATTATTATTAGGGCCCGAGCTCCACTGACAAAGTCAGAGTGAGGACCTATTGGAATTGAAGGAATTATTTATTAATATTATTATGCCAATAAATCGCTTATTTGAGGCACCAAAAATTTGCACATGCATCAGAACCGGTGCAAATTTTTATATTTTAGGGGTCTCAAGCATGGGCGTGTCGAAATGACTCGATAGAGCCCCTTACCGCAATTTCCCCAGCCTTAACATTGATGTAAATGAAGGAAATTTGGTAGGCACGTGTATCATGTAAAGACGGACAAAAAGGTCAGTCTTGACATTACCTCCGCCCAACAGGAAGTCGGCTATTTTTAGTTTTTTATTATTACACAATACCTTTTTGTGGGTCACTTTCAGAAATACATTGTGTGTCTGTTTCTCCAGCTGGACAACCCTGATGAGCAGGCAGCACAGATCAGAAGAGAACTGGACGGACGACTGCAAATGGCCGAGCAGATCACTCGGGTAAGTACAAAAGATGGATGGATGGATGGATGGATGGATGGATGGATGATGGATGGATAGTACATAGATCCTAATGTGTACAACATCATCACCTTGTCTTGACTTGACATTAATGCTATTCTATTTTGGTCTGTTAATGTATTTCAGTCTGATTTCCATGTGCATGGAAAACAAAATAACTTTGAAAACGTGAAAAAATAAGGCAAGGATTGTGTATCCACCATTCTGAAAAATGTTGTATTGTGATTGTCATTTTGGACATTGTGTGAATAGTGCTCATTAACAAATGCTGTGTTGGTCAGTATGGTGGAAGGTTTCCAAAGTTTCCCTCCAGGGAGATGGAGGCCATGTACATCGAGGAGCTGCGCTCCTCTGTCAACCTGCTGATGGCCAACCTGGAGAGCATGCCTGTGTCCAAGGGAGGAGAGTTTAAGCTGCAGAAGCTGAAACGAGGCCACAACACATCCATCATGGACATGGGCCAAGAGGACGAGAACACGCTGTCCAAGTCTGACGTGGTGCTGTCCTTCACCCTGGAGGTTGGTGGATGCCTTGCGGGCAGTTCTGGTGGGATTTGAATAACTCAGTAATGGTGTTGTCATTGTTTATTCTGTTAAGATCATTTGTCCTTCGAAATGATTTAGGAATGCTGTCATGTTACTGTGGCACTGCATCTTGATCTGAGTCAGATCATATGATCAAACTAGAAGGCTAACGCTCCCTCTCTCCATGTTAAAGAAAGTTAAAAATGGAATCATCCAATTTTCCAAAATTCCTACTGACAAATAGACAGACAGACAAAACAGCAAGCAATTAAAACATAATCTCCTTGGCAGGGGTTGTCAAGGTCGTCTGTACACTCCAAGTGAAGAGGTACCATGGTGACAACACAATGGATTATGAAGAAAAGATCGTGCAGAAGACATTGTTGCACAAGTTTGACTGTTGACCATAACACATATCATACGATGAAAAGCTGGTCAAAAGAATATTCAGAACTTAATGTGGTGTTAGAGAAATTGGTGGGTCACCAAAATACTTGAGAACCATCCTCTGAGATTACCAATTCATGAAAAAAATGACCCAGTGTTCACATTCAGTGAATCTTTGAGGTGTAATGTGTACAAAGCATTTGCTTCCACAAATAGTCAGATGTCACTTTTGAGTATTTTGAAACCAGTAGTGTTGAAATCCATTCATTAGCTTGCAACGTCTTCTTCCATATGGTTGTTGGCTCCACCAAATCTCCGTCAGTGAAAGCATCACGTCCCCCGTTCTTCACCCTGCTACTGCTACTTTTGTTCAAACCCCTTGACATGTCAGCCATAACATGTGTTTCTATTTCTCTCACCCATCCAGATACTCACATTATTGTTCAGAACATGTGGTGATTATAACACATTTTGTTCATTTCTTAGGTGGAAAAGTGTAATGTGTAACACATTCCCACACAATAATTAGATGACACAAAGGCCTTTAAGTAGTTACTGACTGTAAGGTGAGTCCAGGGAAGAGGTTTAGACATGCAGAGACATGTCATTGTCACCTGGCCGGGCAAATAAAGCTTGTTTTTTTTATCAGCTCAACCATTCTCATCGTAATCCTCTACGCAGGGTTGTCCCCGAGGTAACCATGGATGGTTTCTCAGGATTAGCGTCTGGAGCTGCTGATGAGACGAGGTGTCTCCTAGGACTCCTGCTGACTGACAGACTTTTGAAAAACCCACCTTAATTGGCTGGCGGGCACGTCCATCTCTGGGTTGAACAGGAACAGGAGGCCGAGAATAGAATCTCCTCACCACTTAGACGATGAATGACCTGTCTAGTACCTGTGCCCAGCCTCTGTGGGTGTTAACCGTCCACAAAGATCAAGTCAAGCATAACAGTCCGGCAGCACCATGGTTTTTTTACTGCCTCCCTGTTGATGCTTTTCTAGCATTCCAGAGAAAAAGGGCACTTTTCCATCTCTTCCAGTTTAAAAATGACAATGTGGGTGAGGTGGGAGAAATTCTATCTTTTGTACAATGAATGTTTTCTTCAGCCTAGCAGCACCTGCCCACAGTGTGTGTGTGTGTGTGTGTGTGTGTGTGTGTGTGTGTGTTTCTGGGTTCCGGTGAGTCGACATTTACTCAAGACAGGCTTCAGTTTCAGAAAGCTGATTCTCTACTTCGTTCCTTTGTCAACATAAACCCTAACGAGGGTAAATGCAGAGCAATTTCTGTGTCAATCAGGGTGACAGTTCTCACAACTCCCCAAAACTCCGAAACAACAAGTGATTTCCAGCTGCTTTGAACGCAGCAAACAAACCAAACCCTTCTGGTGACTCAAATCGAAAGAAAATGTGACTCTGGAGGCTCAAGATTATTTCCAACGCCCTGTCACCCTCGCTCTCTACGGTTGTTCTGCAGTTGCATAAAAGCTGGAGCATCTGCTTCCTTCGCCTCTGGTTTTCAACAAGACAAACATGGTGGCCGCGGTGGAACATTTTAGCAAAAGAAGAAGAGAAAGAAAAGCAGGTTGACATCATCCTCTCTCAGCTGTTAGAGGTGACATATCATGCAAAAATCACTTGTCAGTGTTTGGGTGTATCTGTGGAGCCTGCCGGCCCACGAACTGTGAAGAAAAGATCACCCTGTCGTTCTTTTGTGGGTTAGGGTTAGAACAACTGAACAGCTGTTTCAGATTTCTCTGGGCAGTAGTGGAATGGGCAGTATGAGAACACTGACGCCTTTTTCTGAACATCAGAGCATGTAAACCTTTTCAAGTGGTAACATGAAATTAAAAGTATGAACCTGAATATGAGCAGAATATGTCACCTTTAAACAAAAAGAATGTCTAATACTGCCCCCATCAGGTAAACAGCTTCCCTGGGCCCTGTCCACTCCACCACGCTCTCTGATGGCTTATTACATATTTCCATAGAGCGAACCTCAGAAAGAGGTGTCATGAATGCTACGTCCCTGGTCCTCAGGCATGCAAATATCTGACAGTGTAAAGACAGTCAAAGTTTGTCACTGACAACAACTATCTATTGTTTTTAACGTGTTATTCTGTCTAATGGAAGAGACGAAGTTGGCTTTATTTTCATGTCATCATCCAAGTTGCATGTTCAGACGTGTACACGAGGTTAAACTACGCCGGTGTGTGTTGCAGGTGGTGATCATGGAGGTTCAGGGGCTGAAGTCGTTGGCTCCCAACAGGATTGTATACTGCACCATGGAGGTGGAGGGAGGACACAAACTGCAAACGGACCAGGCCGAGGCCTCAAAGCCCACGTGAGTACAACACACACACACACACACACACACACACACACACACACACACACACACACACACAGGGCAGGCTCCACCTCAAGGTTCGGACGTGTCGCTCATCCTGAGATGTTTTTTTTGCTCTCCACAGTTGTAAAGTGTGATTATCTGAGCACTGTAAAAAAAAATGTATGAACTCAGTATGAATTTTGAATAAACTGGGGGGGGGGGTGAATGGATGAATGGCAGTATAAACAAAACATTGTTCTAGTGTAAAGTTGGCCTCAATATACAACTAAAATTTTTAAGTCAGCAGTGAAAAACTCGGGCTGGGTTTGCAGTGGGGTCATCCAGCCGTTTGAAACATATTTAGTCCCCAAAAGTTTTGAGCCTCCGGGGGGGTTGAGCGTTTCTCTTTTCCTGATTCACTGGGGTAACAAAGCATTTTCATTTGTCAGTGCTTCAATGTCAGATGTAACACCACAGGTCACATCTTGTTTCCATGGCAGCCGCTAATTGTCTCATCTCTTACACTTCCTGTTTTGCTCATTGCAATCTCGTCTGTTGCTGATAGTTCGAGCTGTTTCTATTAGTACAGCAGGAGTAAGGGATGGGAGACCGGATCCTGGCTGCAAACATTGTGGGTTTTTTGCGTCAGCTGCAGAAACGAAACGATAAATCTACTCTGTCTTTGTATTCAAGCAGACACGAGGCGTGTGTAGCTGTAACACCGAATGGTCATCCATGTAATCCACTGGATTAGGGTTAGTTATACTGTGTTACAAGTTGTACAGTGTAACTTGTTTTACTGTATTACAGCAGCATTTTGTTCAGTAAGGTCAATCCTGTATGTCTGCTAATAACAAAAGATTACATTTTTTACCCAGGGAAGACAAAGAACAATATAATACGAGATAAGACAATACAAGTTATATATAATTTATACACTATATAAAAGCTGAATTACAAACATGCGTTAAATTGGATGAATATTTATACAAATGTTTAAATTGAAAAAAGGAGGAACTATTGCTAATAATCCAAATTCCAAACGTGTGCAGAAAAATGACGGTGACTATACTATAATTAATATTGAAAGCGGATATGGGGTTCATCTTCTTGTTCTCTAAAGGTATGGAAATGCAAAGCTTTAGATTTCACTAGATGTTAGGCGGTAGGAGATTCTAAAGCCCCAGTGGCTACATCTCCAGCATCGGATCTGACCACTAGGGATCCAACAAATGGCATGTGAAGTTCCCGATTATGCGTCTCCTCTTGAGATGTATTCCCAAAGGAGCTGAACATTCAAGCTCAGAGGAGTGGCCAGGTCCCCCGCGTTGCTATATGGTTGACAGGTGATTGGTCAGTGTCAGTCAGCTGATTGTGAGCTGGTCCCCTGGACTATTTCTAATGTCTCGCAAACATGAGAGCGAGTTTGAAACAAGTTGCACTATGTTGTCTTTAATCCCATGTCTGCAGGTAGAATGGTGTGGAAGAAGATAAAATGAAATAAATAAATAAATAGCACGTTGTAGAAGCTTCGCAGCTTTAGGCCATGGGCCAGATGGCAGGTTCTAGAATGAAATATAATTTCCCCACAAAAATGTAAAAGGATGTTTGAAGCTTTTCTTTTGAACTACAGACCATATGGATTTTTCAGAGCAGACATTATGACATGCCATAGCAGGGAGACAGATATTGTAACACCATTAGTGATAACTCATGCCCCTCTGCTTTTTGCTTATATAGTAAAAGGGGGAAAAGGTCCATTGCATAGACTATTGTGATGGTAAATGAACCACATTTAACAACCACTCAAGGCTCTTTTACAGTACGCGTCACATTCATCCACTTACATACATTGGACCATACGTCGCACAACCATCAGGGGTCATTTGGGGTTCAGCATCTTGCCCAAACACTGTTCAAAAGAATGGATGACCTGCTGTACCTCCTGCGCCAAGCCAAAGAAAAGACGTTTGTGAAAGCGTGAAGAGACGTTCGGTTCCTGCAAGTGTTGGTTTAGCTGGATCCATCATTAACAGCAGCTTCAGTCAGATGCTTAGTGACGGAGCGGCAGCTACAGAGACATCACCATCTCTAACACAGTGCTTTCTGTGTTTCTGTGTGTGTGTGTGTGTGTGTGTGTGTGTGTGTAGCTGGGGTACCCAGGGTGACTTCACCACCACCCAACCGTTACCTGCTGTCAAAGTCAAGCTGTTCACCGAGAGCACCGGAGTGTTGGCTCTGGAGGATAAGGAGCTGGGGAGGGTAAGGAACGGCTCCGGTACAAATTCGGCTTTGTCCACTTTCACGTGCCCGGCATCACTCAATACTCACGTCGATACATTGCTGTTATGTTATCATTCGCCAGGTCGTGCTCCACCCGACTCCCAACAGCCCCAAGCAGTCTGAGCTCCACAAGATGACGGTGTCTAAAGGGTGTCCGGACAGCGAGCTCAAGATCAAACTGGCTATTCGCATGGACAAACCGCAGAACATGAAGCATTGTGGGTAAGCGGCGGCGAGGTTCTCTTAATGCCAGTGGCCCCAAATGTTCTGAGCTGAACACATCACCTTTGTTGGAGTAGTCTGTGTGACCGTGGTTCTGTACAGGTATCAGTTTTAATGATGGCGCTTCAGCCAATAAACATTGTTTTGCCTCCCTCTTGTGGTGCTCAGCTGTCACTACACATACTTCATTTTCCATCACAGTAAAAGACGTGATGTGCGCAACTGTCTCTAGGACACAACCTGTGAGGCAATCGTTTCAAAAATGTCACTGCAGTTCAAGGATCTTCTTACCCATGATTCACCGGATCGGTTATATTGCACCTTTGGATTGGTGTCTTTTTAATAATTACGTCTTACAGAAGACAGGAAAAGCACGTTTTGGAACTAATAAGAAAACTAATGAAGCTCTATAATGCGATGGCTGGATATGCTTCTCTTCAGCAAGGCGTCTGTGTCAACTGGTAGTGATGATGATGATGATGATGATGATGATGATGATGATGATGAGCAAATACTAGAAGTGGTTTTCCCCGTTTGGGTCTGTCAGGCTTGTCTTTGAGTCAACATTTGAAATCTGGGATATGTGGGAAAGTATTGACACTTCTTGCATTTCTTGTTGCATATCAGTAACCCGCATGTGACACCTTGGAACGATTTTACTCTGACCTGGATCTGGCCATAATACAGAGACGTGTCATCTTTTAATAAGATTAATTATTACATCTGGTGAGTTACCAACACTTAGAATTTATCATCAATAAAGTATCTACTAAACTAACTAAAGTTATCCCCACAGGGGAATAAGGTTAAAAACAGTATGCCGGGCTGTTTGAAAACTGCAACAGTGTCCATTACATTACCAGCTTGAAAAAGTCTGGTGCGCAGTGTGAGCAGATATATAACAAATATGATATATAATATACTGCAATAAACACAATAAGAGTGTCCAGCACCACTTTCTGTGGTTGCTATGAGACTTTTTTTTGTACATGTTAACTTTTGCTATTAAGTTCCTGTGGGGTTTTTTAAGGTTAAAACTGGAACATGTAGCATCTTTTTTTGTCATTATGTGAATAATAATTATGAAGCTGCATTAGTAGAGAAACGAAATGGAGGTCACAGCTCTTTACAACAAACAAATCCCATTCATGTAGTTAAAATCATTTCTGTTTCGATCTTAACTCCTGTAATAGTTGTGGCATGAGATTTTTTTTTTCATTTTTTTTGCTCTAACTCATGAAGATCAAAGATGAAAAGTAGATGGTGTTCCCCATTAGGACAGCTGTCCGAGTCGTGTCTTGGAGCACAGACATGTTTCAGACTGTAGGAGCCTTTTTTTTTTTTTTTTAATGTTTTTATTGTATTTTTCACTTATCACAAGGATTACAACAAAAACAAAAAATCAAACAACCAGTCCATAATTATTCCATAAAACTGAGAAATCCGGCCTCCTTTGAAATGTGGTGATTTACTGTTATTCCCTCCACTGAGGTAAGTAGGTAAGGATAATGATTTTTGTGAATATGAAACCTTTGATCCGAAGGTATTTAAAGAAATGCTTGGACTGAATGTCATATTTCTGTCGCAAATCTGCAAAAGTCATGAGAACATTTTCATGGAAGAGGTCAGCAACCGAACATAATGCCTTGATCAGCCCAGATTTTAAAGCCCATATCGCTCTCACCCGGTGAGAAGTGATTGTTTCCCCAGACCGGAGAGAGAACTGGGATAATGAAGGGTTTTGTAGGAGTCTTGTGGTTGTAATGAAAATAGTGTATGGTCACCTATGAAAGTGGTATTGTGAATAAGCGAAAAAGTGAATAGCTGTTTGAGTGCCAATGGTAGAGAAAATGAGTGCTGTCTTGTGCTCGGGTGCTTCTAAAATACAATAATCGATGTATGACTCTAGATCTCTCCATCAAATGGATGTAAGGCAGTGTTTAAATCACCTTTCAAAAACATTATATAGCCAAAGGGATCACGAAGATATGAGGAGACTTTCCTACTAACTCCACAATGACAATGTTACAGAAATGCAGAAAGATAATATAAATATCTACTTTAATGGATTCATTCATGTACCTAAGATGCATTTCTTATCCTTCTCCTCATTAAGGTTATGTTACATCAACATTGAGTCTATCCAATAATTATGGAAGCTTCGCAAATCTCTCATGGTGCCATGGGGTTCAGACAGTAATACGCTAATAGTCTAGCGTGTTATAAAATCTTAACTTCTTTATGTCTGTGAGCTGGTACTAAAACTTCATTACCATCAACAGCTGGCCAGGTGTGGAGCAGGACACTGTGATGAATTATGGGATACGCTTGGCTCTAGAGGGGAAGTAGGAGAGGTGGGCCACATTGTAAGAGGAAGATCTGTAGACATAAACTTTCATGGGGGGACTCAATGGTACTGACAGCTCCCCCTGGACAAATCTCACCACCAGGGGGCGACCGGATGGTGGGACGTCTGATGAAGCCGCCTCAGACAAGGTCTCAGTCGGCAGGGCGTGGGGCGGTCACTGTGGTGCTTTATCCTCAATTTCATTTTCACCTCAACAATGACAGAAAGTGTAGATGTGATGTCTGATGAGGTCGTGGGGGAAACACACACTTCCCGCTACACAGCATTGCTCCTCCACGAGGAGCCGTCAGGAGCGGTGCGTCCGTCCCCCTGCAGCCGCGGTATTCGCGACATGGTCATTTGGTACATCTCATGTGCAACCAGCCGCGACACATGGACCCTAGTTTGTTTACTCTCCTGACATAGGTCGGTTTCATTGGAAGGTGAGGTGATGACAGAAAAGCTTGCTGGCAGGTGGGCTCGACCGGCGGGGACGGGACACAGGTCTGAAGAACTTGAAGATGTGACACGTCAACGGACAAGAGGGCTGATTTAGTTCGTGATGAGGAAACTGGGAACAGGCGTGTGATGTCTGCGGACAGGATGAGGTGGGCAGGACCGGGACCCCAACCGTGACAGTGGGGATGGTATTGACCAGCTGATGAGCGGTGCCTTTGTATTCAGACGTAACACTTGGAGTTCTGCTTTCACGTCTCACTTTGTGAGAGAATGTTTTTCCTCATGCTCTGAGTCCTGATACCGTTTGGCAAAACGGAGTTGGTCATCCTTCGAGCAGATTTCTGCGGAGGATTTCTGAAGCTCTCTTAGAGCGACTGTTGTTGGGGTCTCGGTCCCCTCTCCTCCGGACTGGTAAAGACGTGTACAGAGAATCCCGTCGACTCCACAGCGTAGTTTTTGT